>NW_015387067.1:158891-180365 GCF_001527695.2 Protobothrops mucrosquamatus | reverse complement strand
CTTAGAAAATCATACATATATATATACATCTAAATCTATAATACCAACCTAACCCTTTCCCCCCTCCCCCCCCAAGACTTCCCAAAGCTAATCTAGGAAATAAATGCACAATCATCCAATACTAATCAAAAAATACTCATTATTATTACACACTAGTACAAAATTACTGTGACTCTAAAATAACATTAAATTACAACAACAAATTTTTTTTTTTTACATTATATCAATATATACCTAATTTTTCCTAAGTTTTTAATCAAAAGCTACATAATAATTTTTCAGTTCATACTTTCTCTGAATATAAAGAAGAGGCTAAACAGTCACTTGTCTGAGACAGTATAGGTTCTCCTGCTGAAGCTGGGGGCTGGACTAGAAGACCTCCAAGGTCCCTTCCAGCTCTTCTATTCTATTCTATTCTATTCTATTCTATTCTATTCTATTCTATTCTATTCTATTCTCAGCAGACTAACTGGGCAGATCTCCTGCCTTTTGCTGAAGTAGCATATAATAATACTATTCATAGTAGCACTGGACTCACACTGTTTAAAGTAGCAACTGGCAGGGAATTTGTTCCTATACCTGAGTACCCTCAGGAACCCCCCACCTCATGAATTTTAAATCAATGGGAGACATCCCTGCAGAGTGCTTGGGTAAATGTTAAGCAGGCCCTAACTCAAGCTGCAAAAGTATATAAAGAGCAAGCCAATAAGCGGCAGTCTCCTCAGAGACCATTTTGTGTGGGGGAGAAAGTTTATCTACCTACTAAGTATCTGAGATTGAGGTTACCTAAGAAATTGGGACCTAAGTTCCTTGATCCTTTCCTTATAGTAAAAATTATCAATCCTGTCACAGTTGAATAAAACTTCCCATGATTGTTAGGAAAAGTTCACCCCCTCTTCCATTGCAGTTTATTGAAACCAGTCCAGAGTCAACATTGAGGCCAATTCCAAAAAAAGCACCGGGTCCCATTATGGTAGAGAGTGAGACTCATTATGAAATAAAACACATTCTTGCTTCTAGATTCTATAAGGGGAAGTTGCAATACTTGGTGCAGTGGAAGGGGCATCCCTTATCAGAAGCTATATGGGTGAAAAGTGGGGATGTAAAGTCTGGAAGGTTAATACAGAAATTTTATAAGAAAAATCACCAGAAGCCCAAGGAGGGTTTTAAATCTTTACTTCTGTTTCTTTCACAGGAATTGCTTTCTCCTTAGGGGGGTCCGATTGTCAACTCTACAATGAACTTGACTGCAGCCATTTTTGTCATTCTAGGTTGCCACAGAAAGGGAGGGGAAAAAAGATATTTCTGGTGGTCTAAACACGAGCAAATCTTGTGGGAACCAAGGTCATTCCCACACCATAGTGGAAGAGGAGGAAAGCCTGCCAAGCCATTCTATTGGATAGTATTAATATAGGGGTGGGAATTGTTACATTCTATTATTTTGATTCTAGGAGAGAAAGTTTAGATTTGGTTTCACTTTTGACTTTGCCAATGCTATGTATCCAATAAACATGTTCTTTGAGAACTTTCCTGCCTCAGAGTTCTGATTTATTTGGTCCCATTCGTTGGAACCACGACAGATGGATTGTTGAAAGAGCTGTTGGATGAGCTGGTCTGCATCGATGTTACCCTGACCCTCAACTCATTGACCCATCTCTGCTTATGGATTGATGCTCGGCTACAGTGGCAGAGGAATTGGCATGCCTCTGCAGAGACCTGGCTACATGCACGAGAACCTGGTTATGCGGAAAAAGCCAATGGAAATAGGTGCCACCAGACCCCACCTTTCAGTGGTGAAGAAGAATAGATGGCATTCGGGGGGGTTGTATCTATACTATGAGAACCTGGGCATATGGCTGGCTCTTGCCCCAAGAAGTGACGAGGGGCATAATCTACCAGGTCAGCCCCACTAAAACAAACTAATCTGTTGGGAAACACTCCGAGCCTGATCTAGGGGAAGGTTTGAGATCAACATCCATTGGAGACTTCACTCGGACACCCACGGCACTTGATCCTGATGGCACATTTGATTCTACTCGGTAGGCCACAGAGGACCCCAGTACATGCCTTGGTCGATTCTGGGGCAACCACTAACTTTATGGACGCTGCATGGGTGATCAAATGGGCTGTTCCTCAATGCCTGTTGGCCTACACCTCTGATAGTGGAGACCATTGATGGCCTATCTGTGCCTATTAAGGCCACCATGCAACCATTGTGTATGGCCATCAGCTCTCATGAGGAGGCCATTCAATTTTATATCACCTCCGGCCTGCATTTCCCAGTGGTCTTGGGCTTGGCTTGGCTCTGGATGCATGATCCTCAGATTTACTGGTCCCAGAACTTGGTCACCTTCACAAGTTTACAATGTTTGAACCACACCTCTTAAGTCTGCACAGGCCAGGTTCTGAGTCCCCCAGGGGTTTCCCTGCCATCTGAACTGGCGGACTTCACAGATGTCTTCAGTGAGAAAGAGGCGGATCAATTGCTCCCACACAGGCCATATGACTGCCCCATAGACTTGGTCCCTGGCATATACTCCATGTTTGACTCCAAGTTGGTTGCATTGTGGGACTTTCTGGACAAAAATCTGGCTTGGGGCTTTATCTGGCCCTTCTCTTCGCCATTGGCTGCATTGGTGCTGTTCATGGAAAAGAAGTCAGGGGAATTGAGGCTCTGTTGTGACTATTGCAAACTGAATGCCATTACCATGCACAACAGATATAATCTAGTCAGGATCCGGCCCAGTGACAAATGGAAGACAGTGTTCGGTACCGAGTATGGCCACTTCGAGTATACCATCATGTCATTTGGGCTGACCAATGCCCCCTCTGTCTTCCAGCATTTCATGAATAATATATTCTGGGACCTGTTGGATCAGTTTGTCATGATCTATCTGGTTGACATTCTGATTTACTCCCCTTCATGGGAGAATCATCATTAGCACCTATGCCTGGTGTTGCAAGGGCTCTGGGAGTATCAATTGTATGCCAAACTAGAGAAATGCCAATTTTATCAATTGACTATTGACTTCCTGGGACATCGTATTTCTCCTGTGGGCATTGCTATGGAGCCAAGCAAGGTTGAGTCCCTGCATATTTTGCAACCCCTATATCAAATCAAGGATATCCAGCGACTCCTTGGGTTCACCAACTAATATAGGACTTTCATCCCTGGCTTTGCTTCCCTGATCATGCCCCTCACTCAGCTCCTTCAGAAGAAGACCCCTTTTCAATGGAGCACCCCAGAGCAACAAGATTTCCAGGCCTTAAAGTAAGCCTTTATGCAGAAACCAATCCTGAAACACCCTGACCCACACTGTCCATTTCTCGTGGAAGCGGATGCATCCAACATTGCCTTCAGAGCAGTGTTATTCCAGGCTCACACACCCTCTGGGAGAAGGAGTTACTGGCCATTATGGTGGTATTTGAGACCTGGAGACATCATTTGGAAGGGGCCTGGCATCAAATCAAAGTCTGGACAGATCATAAAAATCTAGAATTCCTGCAGACTGCTTGGAAAATTGAACCAACAGCCAATTCAATGGTCTCTATTCTTTGCCAGGTTCAATTTCCACATCATGTACATCCTGAGTGGTCAGAACCAAAGAGTGGATGCTCTTTCAAGAAAACCTGAATACTCCTGCACAGAAGACAGGCTCCTGCCCAGGACAGTTCTGCCCATAGAGTCCTTCACTGCAGTTCAGGAACCAGTGGATTTATGGCCTCAGATCTGGGAGGCACAATCATGGGTGGATCAATGATGGGAGGAGTTGGGGCCAGACTCCCCATGGACCTTCACTCCTAGGGTATCATGACCAATCCTGTGGGGCCGTTCCGGGGATTCATCCTCTCACAATGCCACAAGAATCATGTGGTGGGGCATTTTGGACTCTTCAAGATTCTGAACCTAGTCTCCTGTACTTTCTGGTGACCCCGATTTTGACATGATGTCCAGTCCTATGTCACATCTTGTATACGGTGCCGGTAGGACAAGTTGGCAATGGGAACCCCACCAGGTCTGCTCCAGTCATTGCAGACACCCAGTAGACTCTGGGGAGTGGTTTCCATGGACTTCTTGATGGACTGAGTTCATGACAGTGTTTGTTATAGTGGACATGCTGAAAAAGATGGCGCATTTCATCCCTTGTCATGGTTTGCTGATGGCCCACACCACAACTTGCATGTTCATTCAGCATATCTTTGGCTGCATGGCCTACCTGATAGGTCATTTTGGATAGGGGGGGCTCAATTTATGGCCTGGTTCTGGAAAGTATTGCTGAAGGCCTTAGAGCGGGGCTTTTCAACTGGTGGTACCTGTACCACCTGTGGTACTTTGCCACATGGCAGGTGGTAAGTGACTGCTAGCCAAGTGTAGCAGGGGAGGGGAATGAGCCTAAGCAGCCTGAAGGAGAGACAGCTGCACCTGCATGACTGTCTGGGCTTGGCAAAAGCCCCAGGAGCCAGCGGGGCTCCAACTGATTGGCTCCAACTGATTAGCACTTCCAGAAGCAGCTCAGAGCTGGAGGTGAACTGAAGAAAAAGGGGGGAGGAGAGGAGAGGCTATAAAAGGAGGTGGTTTGGGTGGGGGAAGGGACAAAAGACATCAGGAAAGGTATAATCCCTTTAAACAAATGAAATTAGTTTTACCCCCTTTAATTGAGTCTGTCTATGGCTTTTAGAAAGTTTTCTTTGAAGGTAAAAAACCTTAATTTAAAACTAAAGCTTTTCGCAATTGCCAGAGCCTTTCAGTCTAGGATTGCAACATTGTGACACATGACACGCCTGAGGCAGCTTAAAGAGAAACAAAAAACAGAAAAGGAGACTTATTTTGTGAGCCTTTCTTGCTTTGCACTTGATTCCTGTGTCTTTAAGGGTACAGGGAAGGAATTTGGGCAGGGGGTGCATTCTTACTACACTGTGTAAGAGCTCAGAAGGGAGAGAGGAAGAAGGGCCTACCAGCTAGCTCAGGAGTCTACAAACTTAGCAACTTTAAGACCTGTGGACTTCAAGTCCCAGAATTCCTCAACCAGCCATGAGGGCTGAGGAATTCTGGGAGTTGAAGTCCACAAGTCTTAAAAGTGCCAAGTTTGAAGACCCCTGAACTAGCTGGTAGTGGTGCATATTAATAAACATGGATAAATTCATCATACATTTGTCAGTGCAAAGGGAAAGTGATTCAGCAAAGGAACAGCCACTGAAGAAATTAAAACTAGTACTTTTTTACTTTTTTTCTACAGTTTGTAATATTTTATTAGATTATAGAATAAAATACAAAAATACAAAAGTAAATAGTAGGACACAGTGGGGTGGAAAAAGGGGGCAAAAGTGAAGAGGAGAAGAGAAAAATAACAGACTTCCTCTGTTGCAGTAGAAAGAAGCATTAACATTGAACCTCAACTTTTTACTTTTCCATAATGTTATAAACTAGCCATTTCTACAACAACAAATGAATCTAATCAGTAAAACCCAAAATCCCTCCTTTTTTTAGTTATCAAGTTTTTGACACCTTGCTAAGCACTGGTGGTACTCAAATATTGTCATGTCCTAAAAGTGGTACAGTCTGTGAAAAGGTTGAAAAGCCCTGCCTTAGAGGTGCAAATATGGCGCATCATCCTGAAACAGATTGCAGAACCAAGAAAGTGACAGAATCCTAGAACAATATCTGTGCTGCTTCATGAAATCAGAAACAGGACAATTGGGCAGACTATATTGCAGTAGCCGAGTTTGCTTTCAACAACTTGCAGCATACCTCCATGCAGATGACACCTTTCCTTGCCAAAGTTGGGTATCATCCTCAGTTTTTTCCCTTCACACAGCTCAGCTCGCCTGTTCCTGCAGCTAATGACTATCTTGCTAGGTTACAAGCTGCCTATCAGTTGGTGCGATGGCAACTGGATAGCAGATTATAAAAAGATTGCTGAGTGGTCTCGGCGTGACATACCAGCTTTGGCTGTGGGAGATTGGGTATGGCTGTCAATCAGGCACCTTCCATCGGACTATCCTGTCAAGAAATTGGATCACCAGGGACTTCCAGTTTGATGTCATAGTAACACGGATGCAGGAAGGCAGGGCTCTGCTTTCCATGCCCGATTTCACCCTGCTGGGGCCCCTAAAAGGGCCTAAAATCACCCCAGAGAGGCGATGAAGAAGGAGAGGTGCCTTGTCAATCATGGAGAGATGGTGGTTGATCCATTTGATCTGAGGAAAGCCCTCACAACTGGCAGGGGAAAGACTGGCTGCATTCCTGTGGCCAGCCTCCAGCTACTGACAACCAAAGAAAGAAGCACTAATTAGCAGATTGTAAAAAGTGTGTTTGGAACTGGGTGAGAATATTGATCCTTTCTTTACTATTTTACAACTAGACTTCCTGGAAAAGGCTCCCAAGAAGCTAAAAATCTCCAAACACAAGAAGGAAGGGGATTGCAGCCCCACCCTTCCAGAGGAACAGAAGAGGCATTTTAATTTTTTTTATGGGGGACATAAATATTTAAAACTATAAAATTATAGTTTTGACAAATTTGAGAATTGAGAAAATTATTAAGATTTTCTCTTTGAAAGAATACTGGGGTGAAATACAAGAAATCAACCTCCTGTTTTAAGAGTCAGAAAATGGATATTGAATGACATCTAGTGGTGGATGAGAGCACAACAGCTGCAATGACTGATGCAGACCTGGCAAGAAACCTAGAAATAGATAACCTAGCTCAGTGGTGGCGAACCTTTTAGAGACCGAGTGTCCAAACTGCAACCCAAAACCTACTTATGTATCTCTGGGTGTTGGATGGGCATGGTCCACTGGGTGGGCATGGCTATGGTGGTCATGGCATACTGGGTGGGTGTTGACAGGGTGAGCATGGCCAGCTCAATGTTGCTCCTGGGGAGGGATGCCTGTTAGGGCCGGGCAGGGTTGGGGGAGATCCAGGGGGTCTGGTGGGTGGGGCACTGGCCAGGTGGGCATCTTGCTCAGATGATGGCTTGGGGGGAAGGGGGCAGCTACACCCCCTCCCAAATGCTGCCATCTCACGAAAGCAGGATGAAAACTCCAAAAAGTGACAAAAAAAAGTTAAAACAGAAGGGTATCTCATGATGGTTTTCTTCCCTGGGTGGGTTGGGGGGCATGGGGGGAGGCTCCTGAGCCCTGCAGCTCTTCTAAGGAAGAGAAGAGTGGGAAGGGGCTTTGCTGGGATTGGGGCTCCTCGTGCCTTTTGCTGCCTGCCTGCGCTCTTCTGCCACAGATGCTGCAATTCCACTTGCCTGGCATGGCAGGGGTGCGCTCGTGCTCGGGGATGCACGTGGGGCTGCTGCTTTGCTTGCTGTGCCAGGGCTGGGCTTGGTGTGAAGCCTCCTCATTGCTTCTTCCCCCATGGATATCGGGAGCGCCCACCCCACCTACCACTCATCCCAGGGCAGCTGCCAACATCTGGCGCTCTCCAGCCCATCGCCAGCCAGCCGGGCACACCAGGATGCCTCCCTTCATGCTCCCTCAGCCTCTCCTCCCCCTCCGGGCTGGGGCTGGTCAGATTCCCTCTGTGGGCAGCACTGCACCTGTCCCTGGCCAGCCCTCCTCCTCCATCCTCCTCCTCCTTCTGCAGACCATGGCTTACTGAGCTGGAGGGCGCCTTTCCCCACATGCATCCTCAGATGGAGGAGCAGGGCAGCCACGGTTCTCACTCCCCTCTGGCCTCCATCTGCCTGAGGCCCGAGTTCGGCATGCCCGGCTGGCCGGTTCATCCCTGTGCATGAGTGCACCCCTGCTTTGCCAGGCAAGTGGAGCTGCAGCATCTGTGGCAGAAAAGCGTAGGCAAGCAGCTGTGGCTCTTACTCTCCTCCAGTCTCCATCTGTCCAAGGTTCGAGCTCGGCATGCACGGCTGGCTGGCAACAGGCTGGAGAGCGCCGGACAATGGCAGCTGCCCCGGGATGAACTGTAGGTGGGGTGGGCACTCCCGGTGTCTACAGGGGAAGAAGCTGTGAGGAGGCTCCATGCCCAGCTAGTCTAGCCCAGCCCAGCTTGGATGCATGGCTGTGATACAAATTTTGCAGCACCCCAGTGGCCCGATCCGGGCTCCGGAGGTCTTTTCCATGCCTCCAGAGCTCAGATGCATGGCCATGGAGCGATGTTGCAGCACCCCAGCAGCCCAAACTGTGCTCCAGAGGCCTTTTCCAAGCCCCCAGAGCTTGGATCCATGGCCTTGGAGCAATTTTGCGGCCCCCAGCGGCCCGATCCGGGCTTTGGAGGTCTTTTCCAAGCCTCCAGAGCTTGGATGCATGGCCGCAGAGGATTTTGTGGCACCCCAGTGGCCCGATCTGGGCTCCAGAGGCCTTTTCCAAGCCCCCAGAGCTTGGATACATG
Organism: Protobothrops mucrosquamatus; assembly: GCF_001527695.2. Lineage (NCBI taxonomy): Eukaryota > Metazoa > Chordata > Lepidosauria > Squamata > Viperidae > Protobothrops > Protobothrops mucrosquamatus. Next base: position 172,014 of record NW_015387067.1, on the reverse strand, counting down.
GCCGCGGAGCGATTTTGCGGTCCCCAGCGGCCCGATTCGGCCTCCGGAGGTCTTTTTCAAGCCTCCAGAGCTTGGATGCATGGCCACAGAGCGATTTTGTGGCACCCCAGCTCCCAATCCAGACTCCAGAGGCCTTTTCCAAGCCTCCAGAGCTCGAATTGGCCATGGGGGGGCGCAAAATCACTCTGCAGCCATAGATCCAGGCAGCAGAGGCATTTTCCAGGCCTCCAGAGCCTGGATCAGGCTCCTGGCGGTCCGCAAAATCGCTCTGCAGGCATACCTGGACTCATGCTGGCAACTTCCGTTCAAAAAAAGATGCCTGTGTCCACCATTCAGTCTGGATCTGCCCAGCTCTTTCAGCTTCTCCCTGACTCCCAGTGCAGAGAGGAAGAGAGTGAGAGTGCTGGCGCATGTGGAGAGGGGGAGGGGAGCAGCCCGGCCCTGCCTCCTTCTGGGGTGATGGTGCGCTTGTCCACAGGAATGGCTCTGCGTGCTGCCTGTGGCACGCGTGCCATAGGTTCGCCACCACGGACCTATCTTCTTTGTTGTTTGGTGACTTTTAACTCAACAGAGAACAGCTGGAAACAGAGAAAAATATTTCGGCATACGTACTATAGTGTGAGAACTTAACTGTTTGAAACCTGTTGACATTCTTGGATTATAAACATATACTGAGCTCTGACTTTTAATCTTAAGAATTATTTGGAGAGAAAGAAAAACTTGACTTTTGGCTATGTTTGTCTGGGGGAGGTTTTTGGATTGTTCTTAGGATGGTTGAACATTTTGAACACTTTGAACATTTTGTTTTGTAAATTTTGGCTGATTGACAATTTCTGGATTCCTGAGTAGAAGGACTATTGCAAAATATAACTTTCAGTGGTGGACTTATATTGTGGAACCTATTGGATTATAAAGGCTACATGTAAAGACCAGAAGAAGCAGATTAGACTTTGTTCTATGGACATTAAGATTGGTGGTATTAGATAAGACTAGTATTTGGGGATCACAGCAGTTCATGCTGTGAACTGTTGTTCACTGTGCATGCTCCTGCTCTGGTGCAGGAATTCCACTATCAGTTTCCTTCATGGGCGCACCCCAATTGTCTGACCTGGGGGAAGGGTCCTGCACTGAGGGATAATGTTGTGGTCTGTCGGCTGCCAGCAGAGCTAGCAGCAGAGTCAGATGAGGAGGAGGAGGTGGAGGGGGAACCTGGGTCAACTTTGGAGCCTTTGGAAGGCTTTGATGAGGAAGCAGAATCAGAATCAGATGCAGAGCCGGGGCCATCTGTCCATGACCAGGCATAGAGGCAGTTGTCTTTGGGCCTAAGATGAGTGAGGGGGGGAACAGATGGGGCCCATCCCAGATGCATGTATGCATAGAGAGGAGAGGAGAGCAATGGAAAGCAATAAGCCAGCTCTCAGGGAAAAGAAGATGTAGATGCTAGCCAGCTCCTCCTTGGCTGGGAAATAAATAGTAGGGGTTTGGGAGTGGCCTGTTGTTGCAGATAACCATTTGTTTTCCAGGGTACATCAATCAAGTTGAATTTCTTTACCAGAACCAGGTTTGTCAGGACTACTTGCTCTGTATTTGAGGTGCCAACTGAGTCTCCCTGTGGGGAAATAATAGATACTGAATTTGCCTCAACTATGTGAACAAGGACTGTTTCTGTTTGGCTTAATCCTTGAAAGACTTTCTATCTGGAGGTCTCAAGTGAACAGAGACTGTTCTTGCCCTGTGTCAGAAGGGGAAAAGACTTTCCTTTGTGATTACTCTTTTTGGTTTCATCTAACCAATATGAACAAAGATTGTTCCTGTTCTCCTGCCTTGCACGTGCGCAATAGGCTGGAGACAGCCTGTCTGGTCCCGGGCAACCATGTGGTCTACCCGGGGCTCTCTGCAGCTTCCTGCACCTGCTGAGTCACTCAGCAGGCCCAGGACATAACACCCCTCCCCTCTTGGTTCAAAACAAGTGAACACTTACTATTTTGCACTACTATAAATCTAACACTTGTTCTTTTTAGCGTGTTCTGATTTCTAAGTACCCTTAAGCTTGCCCACTTACTGACAGGAATCTCACATAGTCCTGTAAATGCTTGGGTGGACCTCTGGCCTGCTCTGATCTTCTTGGAATGGTTGTTATTGCCTGGCCTGCAAGCTCGCCTGCCAGGCTTGGCAGACCAGGACTTTGATGCCCCCTAGATTCAGGCGACCCTCCATCATGCTGACTGGCCAGATCCTGTAAACCCAGACCAGAGTTCCTTGGTGGGGTGGAATTCCCCAAGTCCACAATGGACCCCTCTTGGGAACACTGTCCCGTGAGCCCAAGACCAGCAGACAGAGTGGCCTGAACAGTCAGTTGTGTGTAGTATTGCATGGACCCAGTGCCAGAGTCAGGAGCTGCCTCATTGGCAAAACTCCCTTCTGGTGCATGTACAATTCTGCTTTCGCAGAGAGACTGAGATCCACGATCGTGATCTTGGTTCTCCCCCCCCCCCCGAGAGCAGAGTCAGGAGCAGAAGGGTGACTGGGAAGCCTCCAGCGCAATTGGTCAATGTGCCAACGTAACACACGACCATCTTCCAAGGCCACTTCGTAAGACAGGGGCCCAGTGACTTTGCAGACCATTGCTGTCACCCAGAGATGTCCAGGTCCAGTTCCTTGTCCAAACCGGATCGCCCACCTGTAGTCTCCTAGGTGCCCACGGCTGTGACACTTGTGAAGCCACCCGGTCTGGGTGCAACCTGTCCAGTTTAGTAATGAGACGGTGACCCCAGCAGAGTTCGGCTGGGCTCTTTCTAGTAGCTGTAAAAGGTGTGGTGCGGTGGCAAAGAAGAAAGTCAGCTAACCTGTGATGCCAGCTTCCCTGCGTGAGCATCTTCAAGGCGTCCTTGGTTGTGCGCACCATGCGCTCAGCTTGGCCATTGGAAGCTGGATGGAAAGGTGCCGAAGTAGTGTGCCAGATCATGTTGACCTGGAGGAAAGCCTGAAACTCAGAAGAAGTAAATTGAGGTCCGTTGTCGTAGACAAGAACATCTGCAGCCCATGGGAGGCAAAGATGCCTCTCAACACCTGGATGGTCCTGGCAGTCGTCGTAGTGGACACTGGAATGACCTCTAGCCGTTTAGAGTGACTGTCCACAACAATGAGGAAGAATTGCCCCTGAAAGGGGCCAGCATAGTCGATATGAACCCTCGACCAAGGAGCATGTGTTTCCTCCCACCTATGTACAGGAGCTTGTGGCATTTCAGGCCTAGACTGTTGGCAAACCTGGCAACCCTGGACCTGGGTCTCAATCTCCTTATCAAGCCCCGGCCACCAGAGATAGCTGCATGCTAGAACCTTGATTCAGACTATGCCCGGATGTCCCTCATGCAGAGATTGCAAGACTCTAGCCCTCAATGAGGTTGGGATCACTACCCTACTTCCCCACAGAACACAACTCTTAAAGGTGGATAGCTCATGCTTCCTCTTCCAGAAACTCTGGAACTATGTGCCAGGACATGTGTCCGGCCATCCTGACAGTACCCATGTTAACACGCGTGTTAACGTGTGATCATTGGCTGTTTCTGCAGCCACATCCCTTCCATTGAGGGGGACTCAGGCAAATTCTGAATAGATAGTATATGGGTAGCTGGAGCAGGATCTGATTCAATAAGCTTTAAAGGTAACCTGCTAAGGCCATCTGCATGGCCCATTTCTTTGCCTGGTTTGTGAACCAGTGAGTAGTCATATGCAGAAAGGAAAATTGACCATCTCAACATTCTAGGAGAAATTATGTGTGGGGTTTGCTTGTTGGTTGTAAACAACCCCAGCAGTGGCTTATGGTCTGTAAAGACAGTGAAATGGCGACCATATAAAAAGTCATGGAACTTTTTTATGCCAGCCACTATGGCCAAGGCTTCTCTATCTATCTGTGCGTAATTACACTCAGCAGATGATAGAGTCCTAGAACTTGTGTCCCATCAGCCTTGAGGTGACTTAAGCCAGCCCCGATCCCATAAGGGGATGCATCACTGGCTATACACACTGGCAGCTGCTCATTGAAATGCGCAAGAACAGCATTTGAAGACAGCAATGCCTTGACCTCTGAAAAACTCCTTTCGTGGACTTGTGTCCACTTCCATGGAGCCTGTTTGTCCAAGAGCCGGTGTAATGGCTCTGCCACTGCAGCCTTGTTAGAAAGAAAGGAATGATAGAAATGTAGAAGCCCAAGGAAGGGTTGAAGCTCACTCTTCGACTTGGGGCTTGGGGCCTGCTGAATTGCTTTGAACTTAGATTCAGCAGGATGGATGCCTTCTGCATCTATGCGAAACCCCAGAAATTTGGTGGAAGTTGCTCCAATTTTGCATTTATCTTTCTTCAGCTTCAGCCCCACTTCGCGGAACCGCAGCAAAATAGACCAAAGCCTCTCAGCCAAGTTTTCCGGTGATTCCCCTGCGATGAGGACATCATTGAAATAAGGGCAAACCCCCAGAATATTGTGGAGTGTTCACTCCATCACACTTTGGAAGATGCCAGGGGCTGCATTAACCCCAAAGTGCAGTCTTCTTACTTTGAAAGCTCCCCAGTGCATTACGATTGTCTGGGCCTCAGCCGTTGCTTCATCCACTGGTAGCTGTTGATAGGCCTGAGCCAAATCAAGTTTGGCGAAAACTCAGCCTCCCTTGAGTGAGGCCAAAATGTGGCTCACCACAAGCACCGGATAAGAGTGCTGCTGTAAAGCTTTATTTAACATGCATTTATAGTCAGCACAAATGCGGACTTCACCATTGGCTTTCAGTGGAGTAACTATGGGTGTTTCCCATGGACTACTATCCACAGGTTCCTAGATACCTTGCTGGAGCAACTTGTACAGCTCTGTATTAATCCTTTGCTTGAGCGCAAAGGGCACCCGATGAGGCTTAATCCTAATCGGTGCGATGGATGGGTCTAACCGCAAGGAAATTGGAGGCCCCTTGTACGACCCTAGTTCTGGGCTAAACACATCAGCAAAGTCCTTGCAAACTTCTGCCAGGCCGGCTGTTTGCAAGCTGTGCAGCCCAGTCACTTGAATCCCAAGTGCCTCGAACCAATCGAGTCCGATTAGGCTCGAGCGGTCACTCTCAACCACAACAAGCAGAAGAGAGTGAGGGGCAGTGCTTGCACTCAAGTGAGGTGTGTCTCTTGGGCAAGCTTGGCAAGATGGCATTTAAGGATGCCATTTGCCCATTTAATGTGGCCCAATGATAAGCCAAATGAAACTGCCAATCAATGCCCATGGCCTGGGCCACCTGTTGAGTAATACTGGAGATTAAGTGGGGCTCATTGTCTGAGCCAATAGGGGAAGAAAAAATGTAGAATAATTTTCTTCAGAAGGGCCTTGACCACTTCACATGCCTTATTAGTACAGCAGGGAAAAGTCTCAACCCAACCAGAAAAAGCATCCACAGAAAGAAGCAAGTATCGAAAGCCTTGCTTCCTTGGCAACTCAGGAAAATCAACTTCCCAAAAACTGGCAGGTGCATGGCCATACCTGAGTATGGCCCAAGCCTTTGAGGTCTTGCTGGATTGTTCTTTTGACAAATGACACATTGCTTGACAACTGTGAGCCTTCTCAAAAATGCCTGGGCAAATATAGTCCTTTATAAAAAAAAAAAAACTCAGACATTGCCTTGGAATCCCAATTATTTGCATGTAATTCTCTTAAGGGTCCAATAATTCATGCACAGGGAGAAGGCATGTCCCATCCTTCTCCAGCCAATTTCCTTGATAAACAGCATCCATCTTTTAAGCTCTGTGCCTATCCTGAGAGATATACGTAGGAGCTGGCACAGACAATACGAAGATATGAGTGCACAAACATACCAAGGGGATACGGGACCGGAGGCAGCAGACTTTGCATGGTCAGCCAGGGCATTTCCCTCACCGTGCTTACTATCATTCTTTCCATGGACCCTTGCATGCATAATGGCTACCTTACTAGGAAGCAGAACAGCATCTAACAATCTCAGTATTTCATGTCCATATTCAACAGGGGTGCCTTGGGTGGTCAGCAGCCCACGCTCCTTCCACAAGGCACCGTGTACATGCACAACACCAAAGGCAAACTTACTATCTGTGAAAATATTAACGACCATACTGTAATGTTCTAGCCTATAGCTGTCCTTGTTAAAGGCACAAGGACAAAACCCCTGTTGAGAAAAATAGGCTGGAGACTCCAAAAGAAAACAAATCCCTTTTAATATGGGTGACAAACCTGTCAAATAGTCCAGAAACCGAAACAACAAAACACAAACCAAAGGGAGGAAATTGTCCACATGAAATACAAGGCAAAACAGAAAAGTAATCACCGGCAATACTAACAGAACAAGATTCCCACTAAGTACTTGCAACGGTTGCCTTCAGCAAACAGCACCACCCACACATTCCCCTTTTGTAAGTCAGTCCTCAAGGCGTGGCTTCTCAGTGCTTTCTCTTGAGTCGTCCCATAGCCTCTCTCTGGTCTACTCTCCTAGCTTGTCTCCTTTTTCGGGCATCTCTCATTTTCGATAGCTGTGAGACATCCGAGTCTGACTCTTCCTCCCCACCCAGCTGCATCTCATCCTGCACACGATTGGAGGGGTCTGGCTCCTCACTGGAATGTGAGTCTTGTAACTCCTCAGAGCCTCCCTCCACCTCCTCCTCCTCAGATTCCCCGGACTCTGCTGTTGAGAGCACTGGCTGGCTCGGAGTCACGACACTATCCCGCACCGCAGGGCCCTTCTCCTGGGTCTGCCACTCCAGATGCAGTTGGGAAGGGAATTGTTCAGGAAAGGCGGTCACCAAGGCAGGAGCATGAATGGTAGACGCATCCTCCCAGGTGAAGCCTTTCCATTCGCTCAGGTACTGGAAGCGGCCTTTCACCCAACGAGAGTCCCAAATGCTGGCAACCTCATACTCGAGGGCATTGTTTCCATCACGTTGTTCCGGTGGGGAAGGGTTGGCTTGGCAAAGTGGACACGTCGGTTGCTCAGGGATCAACAGAGACCTGTGAAAGACTGGATGTACCCGCAGGGAATGTGGCAGAGTTAAGCAATAGGTGACTGGATTGATGACAGCCTCGATTGGGAACAGTCCTAAATATCGGTGGTCTAATTTCTTGACTGGCCGGGTTGATGGTAGGTTTCTGGTGGACAGCCATACCCGATCTCCCACCGTTAGTGGAGGCGTATCCCACCTCGACCGATAAGCAAACCTTTTGTAGTCAGCCTTGGCCTTCTCTAACTGTCGCTGCACCAATCGATGGATCGCCTGTAACTCTGCCATGTAGTCATTCGCTGTTGGTACCGGTGAGTCTAGTGGGGACAGAGGGAAAAACCGGGGGTGATATCCCACATTGGCCAAAAACGGTGTCATCCACATGGAGGTGTGCTGCGAGTTATTGAACGCAAACTCAGCCACCGCCAGGTAGTCTGCCCAATTGTTCTGTTGCTGATTGACATAGCAACGCAGATATTGCTCGAGGATCCCGATGACCTTCTCGGTCCCTCTGTCAGTTTGGGGATGATGTGTGGATGAGAGGCAGATCTTGACATCCAATGCCTGCATCAACCCCTGCCAGAAGGGCTGTGAATTGGGCCCCTCTATCGGACACGACCCTATCAGGGAGGCCATGCAGCTGGAACACCTGCTGAATGAACATACGAGCAGTGGCGTGGACAGACGGCAAGCTATGGCATGGGATGAAGTGTGCCATCTTGGTCAGCATATCCACCACCACGAACACCGTCGTGCATCCAGAAGACGGGGGTAAGTCCGTCAGGAAGTCCATGGACACAGCCCCCCAGGGTTTTTTTAGGTGTCAGCAGGGGCTGCAGTAGTCTGGGTGGGGCCCCTGTCACTGACTTGGCCTGCCTACATGGGATGCAGGACGTGACATAGGCCTGGCCGTCGTGTCTGACTCGGGGCCATCAGAAGGTATGGGAGACCAAGTGCAGGGTCTTGAACAGGCCAAAATACCCTGCTGCTGGATTGTCATGACACTGGCTGAGGATGAGTCCCCTGAGTGGCCCTCCTGGAACATAGAGCTGGTCACGATAGTGGAGGAGTCCATCCGTGACTGTCCATGGGGAATTGGGCCCCACCTCCTCTTTTCGCTGAACCACCCACCTGTGCCTCCCGAATCCGAGCCCGTACATCTATCGGTTCCCGTACTGCAGCAAAAGACTCGATGGGGAGCACTGTCCTGGGCAGAAGCTTGTCTTCTGCTCGGGAATATTCGGGCTTCCTGGACAGAGCATCCACTCTTGGTTTGTGACCACTGGGTATGTATGTTACACGGAAATTGAACCTCGCAAAGAAGAGAGACCATCTGATCTGCCATTGGTTCAATTTCCGAGCGGTCTGCAGGCTTTCTAAATTCTTATGGTCCATCCAGACCTTGATTTGATGTCGCGCCCCTTCCAGATGATGCCTCCAGGCCTCGAACGCCGCTTTAATGGCCAGTAGCTCCTTCTCCCAGATGGTATACTTGCGCTCCGCCAGATTCAATTTCTGTGAATAATATGCGCAAGGGAAGAGGGCACCGCTGGGCATCATTGTCTGGAGTAACACCGCCCCAATGGCAATGTCGGAGGCATCCGCCTCTACCACAAATGACCGTTGCGGGTCAGGATGCTTCAGGATGGGCTCCTTCATGAAGGCTTCCTTCAACGCCTGGAAAGCCTGTTGTTCTGGAGCATTCCACTGAAACCGAGTCTTTTTCTGCAGGAGCTGAGTAAGGGGTGCTGTCATGGTAGCAAACCCGGGGATGAAAGTCCGATAATAGTTGGTGAACCCAAGAAGTGACTGGACATCCTTCACATGACGTGGGGGTTGCCAACTCTGCAGAGACTTGACCTTACTCGGCTCCATGGCGATGCCCTCAGGAGAAATGCGGTGACCCAGGAACTCGATAGTCATCTGGTAGAACTGGCACTTCTCTAGTTTGGCATATAGCTGATATTCTTGGAGCCGCTGCAGGACCTGACGGAGATGCTGATGGTGGACCTCTCGCGATGAGGAGTAGATCAGGATGTAGATCACGACAAACTGATCTAACAAATCCCGGAAGATGTCATTCATAAAATGCTGGAACACGGCAGGGGCGTTGGTCAGGCCAAATGGCATCACTGTGTACTCGAAGTGTCTGTACCGAGTACCGAATGCCATCTTCCACTCATAACCTGACCGAACTGACAAGATTGTAAGCTCCACGCAAATCCAGTTTCATGAAGATCTTTGCCTCATGGAGCCGGTCCAAGAGTTCGGGGATGAGGGGCAGCGGATATCGGTTGCGTACCGTGATGGCATTTAATTTCCTATAATCACAGCAAAGCCACAATTTGCCGGACTTCTTCTTGACAAAGAGCACGGGTGCAGACACTGGTGAGGACGAGGGCCAAATAAAACCCCGAGCCAAATTCTTGTCCAAAAAGTCCCGCAAGGCGGCCAATTCAGGGTCCGACATGGAATACAAACACCCCACTGGGAGAGGCGCATCAGGGACTAAGTCAATGGGACAGTCATTGGGCCTGTGCAGGGGTAATTGATCCACCTCAGTCTCGCTGAAAACATCAGCATAATCTGCCAGTTCGGAGGGTAAGGAGACCCTTGTGGGCCCCTCTACCTGGCTGGCACAGATGTGGCGGGTGTGGTCCATGCACTGTAAACTTGGGAAGGTGACCAGGTTCTGTGACCAATAAATCTGTGGGTCATGCGCCCGGAGCCACGCCAGTCCCAAGACCACAGGGAAATGCAGGTCTGATGTGATATAGAACTGGATGGCCTCCTCATGTGAACTGATGGCCATACATAATGGTTGCGTAGCAGCCTTAATAGGCCCAGACAGGAGCACTCGACCATCAATGGTCTTCACTAACATTGGCAGTTCCACCGGGCATTGGGGAATCGCCCGTTTGGCCACAAATGCTGCGTCCATAAAGTTCATAGTGGCCCCAGAGTCAATCAACACATGGACGGGAATCCCCTTGGGCAACCCTGGGAGAATCAGGCCTGCTTCCAATATCAGATGCCGTGGGGGTCCGTGGGCAGCATCTGAAGGGCATTGCTTGGTTTTGCAGGATGCCCGACCCAAAACACCTTTCAGGTCGGGTGTGGGCCATTTCCCGACTGAGGAGCAGGGGGCAGTCTCGGCGCAGGCTTGGTCACAGACGCCCGACGTCACTTCTTGGGACAGAAAGCGGCCAAATGCCCAGGGTCCCCACAGTAAAAACACAACCCCCCCGAACATTGCCTGTTCATCTCTGCCACCGATAAGCAAGGTCTGGCAGCACCTAACTCCATTGGTTCCTCCCTCTGGACCAGGGTCTCATGCACAACGGGGGCAGCACGGGTCTCTGCGGTGGCACGTCGACTCTTTCGCTGCTGCAGCTGAGCGTCGATCCGCAGACAGAGATGAAGGTCCGGGGGAACATCAACACGGGCCAGCTCATCCAACATCTCCTCTGACAATCCATCCTGGAAAGCGTCCACGAGCACAGCCTCATTCCAGGCCGAATCCTGGCTAAGCAACCGAAATTCGCTGATATAGCCCTGCAGGGGGCGTCGGCCCTGCCTCAGAGCTTTCAAACATCGGATAGCTGTCTGGGTCTTGATGGGGTCCTCGTACATCATCCGCATGTAATCATAAAACCCCACAAAGTTGTCCATTAATGGACTAGGTTGGGCTAGCAGGGGTGTGCCCCAACGAGCTGTAGCACTAGAGAGCAGGCGTATCATAAACCCCACTTTATCCCGGTCAGTGGGGAAATCAACCGCTCTCACACTGATATACAGCTGGCATTGTCCCATGAAAATAGGAAACATGTCCGGATTGCCATCAAATTTGTCCGGCATCGCAACTTGGCATTTCCTCCTGGGTGGTGGTGGAACAGCAGGAACCTGGGCTGCCAGCTGAGCAACTTGGGCTGATAACAAAGCCAACTGCTGAGTGAGCTGGGCATTCTCAGCACGTAGCTGCTCCATAATAGTAGGGGGTGAGGCTGAAGGCAAACTGTTATGTTCCAGCCTATAGCTATCCTTGTTAAAGGCACAAGGACAAAACCCCTGTTGAGAAAAATAGGCTGGAGACTTCAAAAGAAAACAAATCCCTTTTAATATGGGTGACAAACCTGTCAAATAGTCCAGAAACCGAAACAGCAAAACACAAACCAAAGGGAGGAAATTGTCCACACGAAATACAAGGCAAAACAGAAAAGTAATCACCGGCAATACTAACAGAACAAGATTCCCACTAAGTACTTGCAACGGTTGCCTTCAGCAACCAGCACCACCCACACATTCCCCTTTTGTAAGTCAGTCCTCAAAGCGTGGCTTCTCAGTGCTTTCTCTTGAGTCGTCCCATAGCCTCTCTCTGGTCTACTCTCCTAGCTTGTCTCCTTTTTCGGGCGTCTCTCATTTCCGACAGCTGTGAGACATCCGAGTCTGACTCTTCCTTCCCACCCAGCTGCATCTCATCCTGCACACGATTGGAGGGGCCTGGCTCTTCACTGGAATGTGAGTCTTGTAACTCCTCGAAGCCTCCCTCCACCTCCTCCTTTTCAGATTCCCCGGACTCTGCTGTTGCGAGCACAGGCTGGCTCAGAGTCATGATTTCTGACAACTGTAAGGCTCTCATCAAAGCAATAAGCTCAACCTTTTGGGCCAAAGTTCCTTCAGGGAGGGCCGCTGCTTCCAATACATGATCTAAGGTGACCACAGCGTACCCAGCCAGCCTCTCTCCCTGATAAATAAAGCTGCTGCCATCTGTATATCAGTCCCTAACTGCATCCTTGAGTGGCCAGTAAACCAAGTATTGACGGCCAGAAAACACTTCTGCAATGGTTTGGACACAATCATGCTCAATGTCCTGTTCCAGTTAGGGAAGGAAGATAGCCAGAGTGGACCTGCCACTTCATTTTAAATGAACATAGGGGTTGTCAAGGAGAGCAATCTGATACCTCTCGAAGTGACTGGCTAGTAATTCTGTGATGCAAGTAATTCTGTGATTGAGTGAGGAGTTTCCACTACAATAAGGGCACCTGGAACAGGGGTGGGGCATCCCTATCTCTAGGGAGCCCTCCTCCTCATTGCCTCTTCTGCGAAGACCACTGCCTCCCTCTCCCATTAGGGGTGTCCTCTGAGAAGCTTGAGCCAGAAGGACAACACTGCATTTTTCTTCTCTCTTGGCCCCTCTCACTGTAGTCTCTGGCTGAGCCACATATACTGTGTAGTCTACTGTAAGTTTCTCTATAGTGTCAGAGGAAGCCACATCCAATTTTTGCAATTTGCACCTGATATCCGGGGCACTTTGGCCAATAAAAAGCATATTCACCAAACAGTGATTCTTGGGGGCTTCCAGATTCAATTTCTGTACTTTCGAAAAGCCTGATAAAGGCGCTCTAGGAAGTCACTTGGATTTTTTGAGAGCAAAAAACATCATATATTTTTCCTACATTCTTCTGTTTTGGAACAGCATTGACAATTAGATCTTGGAATGCTTTTAAGTAATAATAATAGTAGTAGTAGTAGTAGTAGTAGTAGTAGTAATAATAATAATAATAATAATAATAATAATAATAATAATAATAATAATAATAATAATAATAATAATAATAATAATAATAATAAAATGTGCCACACTTACTATCAAACAAGGAAAAATAGTGAAAACTGAAGGAATTAAGATGCCCCACAAAAATAACATTAAGAGTCTGGATGAGGAAGATTACTACAAATACTTGGGTATCCTTCAAGCTGACAACATCAAGCAAACTGAAGTCAAGAAAAAGATTAGAGGTGAATACATCAAGAGAGTGAAGAAGATTTTAAAGTCCAAACTCAATGGAGGAAATACCATAAAGGCAATCAACGCTTGGGCAATTCCAGTCATTAGATACACAGCTGGAATAGTGGACTGGACTCAAGCAGAACTAAAAGCAATGGATAGGAAGACCAGAAAAATAATGACAATGAATCATGCCCTTCATCCACGCAGTGACATTGACAGACTTTATCTACCAAGGCAAATAGGTGGGCGTGGAATGCTGCAAGTACATCAGATGGTTGAAGAAGAAAAAATGGCTTTGGAAGAATATCTGAAGGACAATGATGAAGATGCACTGAA
>NW_015387067.1:151132-158542 GCF_001527695.2 Protobothrops mucrosquamatus | reverse complement strand
GCCTTATTAGGTACTGCTTCCATCCTGCGACGATATCTGTAATACCATCAAACATCCACATCTGCCTATCCCAGGTCCTGGGTAAGGACTCGATAGGTAGACAAAATGCCAAATCCAGTCTGAACATCTGGCTGACTGTGCGATGATCCATAATAAAGTTGGAAGGGACCTTGGAGGTCATCTAGTCCAACCCCCTGCTCAGGCAGGAAACCCTATACCATCTCAGACAAGTGACTGTCCAGTCTCTTCTTAAAAACTTCCAGTGTTGGAGCATTCACCACTTCTGGAGGCAGGTTGTTCCACTGTTCATAATGAGGGCTATCATAGCTATCAATAGACCACTTAGAGCAGTGGTGGCGAACCTATGGCACGGGTGCCAGAGGCGGCACTCAGAGCCCTCTCTGTGGGCACGCGCGCTGTCACCCCAGTCCTAGGCCTTCAGCTGGGTTTTATAAAACCTTTTCACTTTAGGCCTCCACCACCGTGTGCAAAAAAAAAAAAAAAGGTTTAATCAGTCAATTTCAACTTCTCACGGAAAAAAAAATCTTGCAAAGTTGGAATTGATTGATTGAACTTTTTAGTCCCACCCAGTCTGCCGTTACCACCACAGCCATGCCCAGCCAATGGGCCACGCCCAGCCAACGGGCCACACCCACCTGGCACTCGACGATGCATAAGTGGGTTTTGGGTTGCAGTTTGGGCACTCAGTCTCTAAAAGGTTCGCCATCACTGACTTAGAGTCTGTTTCTGTGAAAAGAGCCTTTCTCTCCTCAGCAAGTTTCTTTGCAGCAGTCACTACTAACTGCCTCTCTTCTGAGGTAAGGAAAAAATCTAACATGCGCTGTAGGTCTGCCCAGTTGAGGTTGTGAGTACAGATAATGGACAGGACCAAATCAGTGTACTTATGTGGGGCTGCTGTATAGGAACTGAGCCTGTCCTTCCATGAATAGAGATCTGAAGTGGAAAAGGGAGTATAAACTAAGACCTTCTGGATATCCCCCTTCCAATAGCAACATGTTCAGCTAGGGGGTAGAGTTCTTGATAGGATGGGGGAGCAGAAGGGGCAGCAGATTTCAGTGCTGGAGGGTAGCATAACCCACAGTCCTTTAACATCTGCTTATTCCCTTGCAAAGTCCAAAAAAGTGCATAGTAAGCTTCTTGATATTTGTCCATGCCTCTCTGGGTATAGTCTCCCATGGTCTCAAAGACTTCTAGGTCAATTGATCCCCTTGGGGGCCAGACATCAGGTATCAGAGCACTGTACTTAATTAAGGTTTCAATTTTCATATCCCAACAGGTTTTAAGCTTATCAAAGTTCTTGATAACACAGTCAAGAGGGCTGAGGGCACATCCCTTATTTTTACTCATCCTGATTTAAGATTTCCCCTGGGCTGAGCCCATGTGTCTAAATCATTCAGCCCCATGCACAACCTGTTGGGCCATAAGAGATCTACTGACCTCCTTTGCAATGTGAATACCCCTGGTCAACAGCATAATGGCCTAGCAAGGAGCCTAGGCCTGGTCAATAGCAGGAAGTATTATTCATGCACTACAACCACTCACAACCCGTTGGAGCATGAGAGTACAGGGTTGCCCCCCCTTAGTTTCTAATCACCTCCAGACATGGAGGGTTAGTTGCAGCTGAGGCCAAGCTCTGCCCATCTCTGGTCAATGGTAGGATACAATTCAGAGGAGATAAGCACTCTTACACGTCACATAGATCACTCAAAACACATGTTAAGGGGGGGGGGAGAAAAAGATCTTCTTATCTTGTCATCAGCCCTCCAGAGTGGAAAAGGAATCAAATAGAGGCAAACCATAAAACCCTGCTCCTCCAAAATTTAGGACTTTAGGAGAAAGAAGAAGGGCGGCACCTCTAGGAACTCCCAGAGGGCGCTTGGTGCTGTTCCTCTCCTGGGCTTCCCAAAACCAAGCACCTGCTCCTGCCTGGCTCACCAGAAATGTTTTGCTGGTTTTAGATTTGCCTTGATATAAAGAAAGACAGAGTCCAGGTATTTACCTTGATAACCTTTCATGTTTATTCAGCTATCTCCCCAGAAAAGCACAACTCAGGAAACAGGCATTTTTTCAAAGAGGATCTTTTACTGAGAGATAGTGATTGCAGGGTAAAAGATAGTATCTGAAGTTCTCATGCAAAAGTGTTAAGCTAAGAGTCTGAAGGGACCTGACAATGGGCCCCTTTTAGCAACAGGGGTCCTTGAACACATTTTGACACTCATATTTATATGCTTGTTACGTTGTCCATTTCTCCACCCAGAAGCAATGGCACACTCTACCCAGGCAAGCTGGCTCACTTTAGATAAGAAAAGAAGTACAGAAATAATCATCTGCCATCCTTAGAGGTCTTCCAAGGACATTGGGTGTCATCCTAGGGACTTTCCTAAGGAACTTTCCATGACATTGGCACATACGCTTCCTCAGAACTGTTAATAGAAACATTGGATTCCTGGTCAACAAATCATTCAACTCACACACATTTGACTTTGCTATCTAATAGCAAATTACAAGGCATCATAAAATGCTGGTGAAACTGTGTTTGTTCTCTGTAACAATTTCTGAACTGCATCCAGAGGTACTTGCTTATAACATTATTGCGAAACTGGGACTGGAGGGCTGAACCAATAGGACTATCCCTGCCACTACTATGTGTCAAACAGAGACAACCAAAGGGTCAGATGTGGCCTGCAGGCCATAGAACGCCTAGGTATATATTTTTACTATTGTTTAATAATACTGATCTTTTCTTTTTTAACATTTTGTTTACCTGAAGGATAAATGATATAGACTATTCCTTGAATGTTTCATTTTGATTTCTCCCCCCCATTCCTTGATTCAACAAAGGCTTATTTGAGATTTGATAGCAGCATCTATAATAGATCTTTACTGTATTTTCCTTTCCATATTTCCCAATTGTATTTTATTTCTATTTCTATAGCTGATTTAATATAACATTCTGATTACTGTATTAAACAAGTTACCTGTATGCAACACATATCCACATTCAACTAGTCATCAAGTTCCAGAAATTTATTTCATATTTTAGTGATCATTATATTAATTTCATATTTTCCTAATACTGATCTTTCCTAATACTGATCAGTATTTTACTAATACTGATACTGTAGGTTCTCCTGCTTGAGCAGGGGGCTGGACTAGAAGACCTCCAAGGTCCCTTCCAGCTCTATTCTATTCTATTCTGTTCTGATCCTTTGCACACCATTAAACTTCTGTGGCAATACTGACTTTTATTGTTTTATCAATGTATAAAATACAAAGAAAAATAAACATAGGAAATTAAGGGAAGAAAAAAGAAAGGGGGAAAGAAAATATGAGGTACAAGGGAAGAAAGAAAAAGGTGTTGACTTCTGACTCTTTTTAGCAGAGTTCAAGATAACATTACAGCCTTAACTTTTTACTTTTTCACATTAGTATATAACTAGCCATTCCTATAACAAATCTATCTAATCAGCATAACCAAAGTCATAGTTTCATTTTTTTATCACAAGCACAAAATCTAGAAGTGATATCCAAATAAAAAACATAAATATATTCTCCTCTTTGAATAGAACAATCAGTTTAACCATGTCTGATTTATCTTCCTTGCTGTTGAAATATGTATTTCTATTTGCACTTAATAATTTTTATAAACTATCTCCATTTATATTAACAAAATTCACTGTATTCTTTCAGATTCTTTAACCTTAAGGGGAAAATACTTTTTTTATCCATTTTAAAACACAAATATTTCTTTAAAAACATTTCTAAAATCAAAACATCCTAATACACCTTTTAAACTTCCTCTTAATATACATACATTAAAGTTTCACTTTCAGACCATTAAAATTCCAACTAGCTCCAATTAACTCATTAAATTTAGATCACTCCCTTCAAGTTACCCTCATAGAATATTTTTTTCTTCTTGTATACATCCTTTTGGAATATTCATGAGCAGGAAGAGTCATGTGGTAACTCAGTCAGCCAATGTGAAGAAAGTGCTACTGAGACTGTGCAAAAAAGGTTTTGAGTTAGGAGCTGAATTTTGTTCAGTCTCAGGTCTGTCTCTGTATCTCTCTGTAAGAAGTCTTCATTGTGCTATGTTGCTGTAAAGAAGAATGTATGGTATTGTAAATATTTTGATATGAATATAAAGAAGTTATTTGAATCAGCTAAATGCAGTCAACTGTGAGAGCTTCTGATTTATTTTTTCACCAACAGAGAAATTAAAATTCTCTGACAGGTTATGGGCCCAGAGCTTACTAACGAATGCATTGTAATTTAAAGCTGGAAGAAATTGCCTGTGTTTAGAAAGTATAAGAACAAGGCAGAATTAGCAGAATGGCTGCAATGGAATTTAAGGAAAGCTCTGTGCCTCATTTAGGCCAAAAGAATTACATTGTGTGGGCTGCGAAAATGGAATGTTTGCTGAAAGCTAAAGAGCTGTGGTGTATCGTAGAAAATCCACCACAAGTGTTTGCAGCTGCTAATCAGCAAAACCATGATCAAGCCATGGCTTATCTCATCTTGAATTTAGATGATGAACAATTTCTAAATGTTGCAAATTTAAAGATTGCAAAGGAGATTTGGTTGAAATTGAGAGCTGTGCACGTGAATGTTTCTGCATGCAATATAGTGCAATTGTCAAGAAAACTTTGCAGGGCCTGTTTGCAACCAGGCGAATCTGTGGAACAGCATTTAAATAAAATGCAAAGTTTATTTTTGGACTTAGAACAACATGGGATTAAATTTCCTGAGTCCCAGAAGGTTTTATTGGTGTTGAACAGTTTAGATAAAACCTGGGACACAGTTTCTGCGATATTTGAGTGTAAAGAAGAGCAAGACTTAAATTTTGAGGCTTTAAAGGCATGTTTGCTTAATAAAGAAGAAAAGCACCATTTTAGGAACAGCCACGAGGAGGTGAAATTCCTGAGGAGGGGGTCCAGACTGCAAGTCTCTGGAGAAGGAACAAGCAGCAGATGGAACCAAGTTGCAACAAAAGAGAGATTGTGCAAGCAGAGGGCTCAGCAAGAGAAAAATTGCTACATTTGCGGAGCAAGCACACATCTGAAAAGGAACTGTTTGCAGAGGAACAATTTGCAGTGAAGGACATTTGTGCAAGCAAAGAAGACTGATTTACAAAAGGAACATTTTGGTGTTGCAAAAGTTTGCTATAGCAACAACAGAGACAAGTGGCTAATAGATAGTGGGGCAAGTCAAACAATAGATTAATGACTCTGAATTATTTTGCAGGTTTGTTCCAGTAGCACAAGAAGCTGTGGCTTTGGCAAATGGCCAGAAAGCAAAAGTCATCAGAAGAGGCGATGTAAAAATTCCATATTTGGAATCAAAGTTTACCAATGTGCTTTGTGTACCTGAGATGGAACATAATTTGTTAAGTGTGTCTAATTTAGACAAACAAGGTTTTGAGACCATTTTTGTAAATGGGAAGTGTCTCATCAAAAGGAATGGGAATATTTGTGCAGAAGGCATAAAGGAAGATAATCTATATATATTGCAGGGACAAAAGGTTCAATGTTCCAATATATTTAAGAATGTTGCAGAGCACGATTCGTGCATTCACCTTCTACATAGAAGACTTGGCCATGCAAGCTTTAAAGTTTTGCAGCAAATGCAAGAGTTTGCAGAAGGGCTAAATTTGAAAGGATGCAAAACATATATGGACTGTGCAGTATGCAAAGCATCAAAGTCAAAGGCATTCCCAGTTAGTAAATATAGCACAAGACAAACAAAAAGAGCTCTAGAGCTGGTCCATGCAGATCTGGTGGGACCTATGCAAGCCAGTTTGGGAGGAGCAAAATATGCACTGGTAATTGTTGATGATTATAGTAGGTATAGTTTTTGTTACTTGCTTAGAAGTAAGACAGAAGTGCTACAACAATTCAAACAGTGGGTAAGTTTTGTAGAGAGAAGGTACAGACAACAAGTGTGTCAGTTGCAAACTGACAGAGGTACTGAATTTATGTCAACTAAATTCCAACAATGGTTGGGGCAGTTGGGGATAAGACATAGACGTACAAATCCTTACACAGCAGCAGAGAATGGTGTAGCTGAAAGAAGGAATGGTGTTTTGCAAACAATGAAAGATTCATTATTAGAGGATTCTGGTATGAGTAGGTCATATTGGAGAGAAGCCATATTGACTGCCAATTACATAGTTAACAGGCTGTGGAGTTCCTCCATTAATAATACTCCATATGTCATTCTATATGGGGAAAAGCCATCACTGGCACATTTGAGAATTTTTGGAAGTACTGCATGGGTACATATTCCGAAGACAATCAGAAGAAAGGGACAGCAAAAGGCAAGAAAGCTCAGGTTTGTGGGCTATGAGCCAGGGTCAAAAGGATATCGCTTTAGCGATGGAAGTAAAAGAATTGTAATTTCAAGGTCTGCTAATTTTGCAGAACAAAATTGGGACAGAATTAATTCAAATTCTGGGTATGTCTCACTTAATGACAGTGATCTATTTAATGACAATAACTCATCTAATGATGGGAAAATGATTATTGAAGATGTCAATGTTCAGGGAGGAGAGGCTGAACAAGACATGAAGCCAGAAAGACTTGAGACACAGGAGCAGTTAATACCACGTAGGTCAGAACGATGTAACAAAGGAATTCCACCTGACAGGTATTCTGCCAGCAAGGTAAAGGTTTGCAATGTGTGGAATGAGCCAAGAAATTATAAAGAGGTGTTGGCATTACCAAAAGCTGAACAAGAAAGATGGAAGGAGGCCATGGATAAAGAGATGAAATCCATGGGAGACCATGAAGTATTTAAATGAGTGACTTTGCCACAGGGAACCAAAGCTGTGGGTTGTAAGTGGGTATATAAGAAAAAGGTATTGCCAAATAATGATGTACAGTATAAGGCCAGGTTAGTGGCACAAGGTTTTTCACAATTAAAGAATGTGCACTACGATGAAGTATTTGCGCCAACTGTAAAAAGTGAGAGTATAAGATTAGCACTGGTGTTGGCAGCAGCATATAAGCATAAAATCTGGCACTTTGATATCACAACTACATTCCTCAATGCTGAGTTAGAGGAAGAAATTTATATGATCCAAGCACCAGGGTATGAAATTGCAAAGCCTAACATGGTGTATAAATTAAACAAGGCTATTTATGGGCTGAAGCAGTCAGCCAGAAACTGGAATATCTGTTTAGATACTACTTTAAAGGGTCTTGGATTTAAGAGTTGCAAAGCTGATAATTGTATATATACTGGACAGTTACAAGGAGGGAATTGTCTACTGTTATCATTTGTGGATGATCTTTGCTTCATCGCAAAGGATGCATCACAAGTCAAGGAATTTGCTGATAAATTAGGAAAGAAATTTGAATTAAAGAATTTGGGAGAAATAAAAAATTA
>NW_015387067.1:145819-150475 GCF_001527695.2 Protobothrops mucrosquamatus | reverse complement strand
TGTAAAAGAATCTGTAAAGGTATTTGAAGACAATGCTGCCTGTATAAAAATGGCAACTGGTGACAGGGTGAAGAACAGAAGTAAACATGTAGACATTAAGTATTGTAATGTCAGGGAAGCTGTAAAAGGAAAATTGATTAGTTTACATCATTGTTCTTCTGAGGATAATTTGGCAGACATGATGACTAAACCATTGGGTAGTATTCACTATGGAAAATGTATTAAGTCAATAGGTCTGATGTCTCTTCCTCTCATGAAGGGAGAAGTGTTGGAATATTCATGAGCAGAAAGAGTCATGTGGTATTAACAAAATGATTGAATACCAAATATCTTAATGTAAATGACAGTCCCTGGTATATTATTCATTTCACTTGGGTTTACATCAGTTAGTAGTTAAATGGAGTTTAAGCTTCCTGCTGATCCAGAATTGCAATAACAATAAGAACCCTAGGCAATGTTTATATTTTCTCTTTTACAGAATTTGAAGGACATCGCCACTTTGCAATATGATAGACGTAATACTGTTTTACTTTTATACAATCTATGTTTGTTTGTTCATTCTATTTATTACTCACATTACTGCCATAAAAAGAGTTATGTATAAGGATGTTAATTAGATTGCTCATCCATCATGTGTTTCCTGACAATTTGGAAAAGCAAATCACATTTGATTCCAAAAGCAGGACATATTTTTTTCCATAAGCAATTAGAGTTATTTATCAAGAAGTCACCCTAGATCAGGGGTCGGCAACCTGAAACACTGAAAGAGCCACTTGGACCTGTTTCCCTCACAAAAGAAAAAACTGGGAGCCACATCATGTGCACGGAACAGGGGACTTGATTAAAGAGTGGGGCCTAAGGCGAGACATGCACCGGCCCTGCCTCCATCCAGCTCTGGTATGGATGACTCTGCCATCCTGGCTTATCCTCCCTCAGAAAAGACTGCTCTCCCCCCACCCCACGCTCTCCCTCTCTGGGACTTTCTTCTTTCCGCCTTTTGGCGCAAAGGTTCCAAGGGAGCGGAGGAGGAGGCCGACGGGGAGAAGGAGCTGCTGCGGCAAATCTTCCGAGGCAGCAGCAGACGGCTGCTCAGGCTCGCCTATCTCAGCTTGCTGCGGGAGGCCAGAGTTGAAGCTTCTGGCTCGCTCTGGGAGGAGTGCTTGGAAAAGAGAGGATGAGAAGCAGAAAGTGGGAGAAAGGACACCTTCCAGCTCTCTGGGGTTCTTTTGCTGGGAGGGTGAGGAAGCAGCAGGCGGCCTCTCCTTCAAGCTTTGCCAAGTGGCTCCGAGAGTGAAGCGAGGTCCGAGTCCCCGGAATGTCAACTTTGCGAAAGAGGGAGGCAGTGGCAGGATTAAAATAAAATGGGGGGAAGTTGAGGAAACCCAGCAGACGCCTATATCAGAGGGCAAGCAAGAAAGGCAAGATTGGGGAGAGGAAGAAAGCTTTTGGGGCTTGCCCAGCAGGCAGCTGCTCCCCGGTCTCAGAAATTGCCATGGCAGGCAGGGACCGCGAGGAGCAGCCAGGATTGGAGGAGCAGAGGTCAACACTGCCAAAGAGGAGAAAGGAAAGGAAAAGTGGGGGTCTTTAAATAGTCATGCCCACTTTCCCCCCTTTTTTCCTATTTTTTGCAATGACTGGTTGCAGACTTCCACGTGTATGCGTGTCAGGTTTTTAAGCCTCCATTTAAGTCTGTGCGTGTGCACAGACATAGGCTGACTCCACATCTCCTACCCCTGCTGCATCTCCTGTGGAGATGCGTTTGCGTCTCTCTGTGTCTCTCTCTGCCACTCAAAGCCATCCCGCAGCTCGAACCTTGAAGTGGTTTCAATCGGCCATTGCCAAGCGTCCCCATGGAAGTCAATGGACAGTCTGATGGTGCACGGCCAGGACTGTTGGCATTGCCATGGGATCACCCCCTGTGGTGCCAGCTAATGCCGCATGCTTCTCTTTGCAAATGAACGCGAATGGTTTTGGGGTTTCGCTCACCCGCCCAGGTGGAGACCCTGTGCCACCCCTTCTCTTGTGGCCAGGGAAAGAAGGCCATCCCCGAGCCTCTCCTGGAGGACTTTTTAGGCCCTGGATACCCCCCCCTCCTCCCCCATCAGCCCAGGCACTGCGGATCCGCAGCAGGAGGGAACCCTCCGGACCTTTGGTACTCCCGGCTTGCCGGCGAGGCTTGCAAACTAGGCTCCCGCCGGGGAAGTGGCAGGTGGAATGGCTATCCAGTGGAATTCATTAAGAAGTACAGCAGACCATATGAGCCTCGCAGGAGCCAACACACAGGCATGCCTATGGCATGGACAACATTGCCATATATCAACGGCGTGTCTGAGGCAACGGCGCAGATATTAGCTTCATATAATATTAGCATCACCCATAAACCAGACCAAACCCTGCATGCTAAGGTAATGCACTCCTAAGAGCTGCTCCCCAACGAAGAAAGATCTTTGGTAGTATATAGAATAAAATGCGAGAACTGCCACTGCAATTATGTTGGGGAGATGACCAAATGGCTCAGGACCAGGATTCTCGAGCATGAGCTGGCCATTAGATGGCAGGAACAATGTTCACAAGTATGGGCACACATGGCCAGCTGCAATCATACGTTCAACCTTGCAGGGGCAGAGACCATTGCCCAGGATACCACCAAGGTTGTCCGACTACTCAAGGAGGCTTGGTTATCCATCGGACACTCGATCAATTGCTACATAGACCTACTGCCTGCTTATCAGGCACTAAGGAAGTGGGAGGAACAACGTAACAACCTGCAACAAGTGCAACGAGCGCCAACCATGCAGAATCAGAATGGTTGGTCCATGCGACAAAGAACTGCAACTGCCGAAAGGGAGGAATCTCCAGTGCATCCTGTGCAAGAACTAAGGAGGGGGGCCAGGGCATAGCAAAAGGGAGGGGTGACCATGGGACAAGAGGCGTTAGGAAACCAATCTACAGCAACAGGCACTCGGACACGAACCAGACAGACAAGGAGAGCAACCATGAGGGAGGAAACTATTCTCAAGTCTAAGAACACACGGACTGATGCGGGACAGCTAGAAATAATACGGCCAATTGGGGTGGGTAGACCGGTAACTTGCTCCATGAGCAGAGTGCAGAAACGGCCGGCCTTATAAGCAAGCTCCCAAAATGCCGGCATTTTACTCTGACGATGTCGGCAGTTAGCCGACGAAAGCTAATTGTATTAAACAGTTTTGTTTGTATTTTATCCTGGTGTTTGATTGTCTCTTTTAAATAGATAGATAGATAGATAGATAGATAGATAGATAGATAGATAGATAGATAGATAGATAGATAGATAGATAGATAGGCAGGCAGGCAGGCAGGCAGGCAGGCAGGCAGGCAGGCAGGCAGACAGACAGACAGACAGACAGACAGACAGACAGACAGACAGACAGACAGACAGACAGACAGACAGAGACAGAGACAGAGACAGAGACAGAGACAGAGACAGATAGATAGGTAGATAGATTCATTGTATTAAAAAAACTACTTAGAAGAGTCAGAATATATTATCAGGAAACTGCAAATGAAATGGGAAGGGAAATAGAGTATAAATAGGCAGTTGAGTTTTTACAAGTGAAAGGTTTGATATGATATTCCCTTACCCTAATCCAACCTGCTTTGCCAAGTTCTGTTTATACTGTAGTTCCTGACTCTATAGGTTTTACTTGAATACAATGAGATGTTATGAGAATCCCATTTCTATAAGGATGTTTATCAAAGTAGAAAATGAGAATTTTGGTCTCTTTCTAACATCAAAAAGACTGAGGTCATGAGACTGCAAGAAAGGAAAACATCAAAATAGAAATTTATGGTGAAGAGAAGGTGTGGAAAAATCTACTTTTCTAGGATTGCAGATAGCTCAAAGCAGTGAATGTAGCACAGAAATAAAACATCAGATTGCACTGGGTCACACAGCAATGATGAACACAAGCCAAATATGGAAAAGCAAGGACATTAGCCTGGCAACTGAATGTAAATTAATTCACTCTGTTGTGTTTCCCATAGCTACCTATAGCTGTGAAAGTTGCCACAGTTAAAAAAGCAAGATAGAAAGAAAATCAACTTGTTTTTGCTGTGGTACTAGAGAAGGCGTCTGCATATTTCTTGGACAGCAAGGTGACTAACAAGCAAGTACTGGAGTGCATAACACCACACTTACTAGAAAGCAAAATCACGAAACTGTGTCTCACCTACTTTGGCCATATCATGCAGGGGAATTCACTGGAGAAAGCAATTATGTTTGGAAAAGTTAATGGTAAATCAAGTCACGAAACAACATGGTGTCTGGACACCATCAAGCTGACACCAGTCAGAGCATAGAAAAACTCGAAGTATTAGTACAAGATTGGAAGATGTGGCCATAGAATTGCCAAAGGTTGTCTTGACTGAATGGATAGCATCATCACAATCATTCACAGTTTGATACAGTCAAAGTCTTTCTATAATCAATGAAACACTTGTTCACTTCTTTTTGGTATTCTTTGGCTGTCTCAGGTAAGGATACATGTTAGATCCTACCTAGTGGCGATGAGAGTGGCTAGGACTAACTACTATTCCTCACTCATCGCGTCATCAGATAGTCGCCCGGCCGCCCTCTTCAGGGTGACCCGCTCCCTCCTTCAATTGAGGGGGGGG
>NW_015387067.1:98436-144542 GCF_001527695.2 Protobothrops mucrosquamatus | reverse complement strand
TTATTATTATTATTATTATTATTATTATTTATTTAATATGCATTCGTGACAAACACTAGAGTTTAAATAATTAATATCTCTCAACAAAAAGACTTGGAATTTCCATCATTACATCTATAGCTAGCCTGATGAATTTGACACATGATTTTAAACTTTCATTTCCATTATGTGTTCATAGAAAAATGGATTTTCAACCATAATTACATTCTCTTAACCATTGCACTTATTCAACTAATCTGGAAAGTTGATACTTCTCTTCCACCCCCAAGTTTTTTATTAATTTTCCAATATTACATTTACATATTTGAAAAGTAGTGTGGCGGCTGATCACAGTAATTCCATTACATTTGAATATCATCAGTACAAATCTCAAAGTATTACAACAACTAATTCTCTCTCTTTCCCCCATAATATCTACTGTCTCATATTCGGACCAACACAGTTCTTATTCTATCAATCAAACAAAAAATACCTTTCTAGTATTCATCAATAATCTTCAGTCTATACATATCTTAATTGATTTGACATTCCATCTTTTAGACAATAACCTAGTAAGTTTTTCTTAACTTTAATTTCCCATTGATATTTAAATTTAACATTTAATCTTTATCATTTCCAAATTTTAAATGACCCCAATTTCTAAGTCTCCTATCTCTTATTTGGGGCTAATAATTTTTTTCTTCTTTCTATTTCCTTCCTTCCTTCCTTTCCACCCCCCCCCCAAAAAAAACCCCATCAGCATTTGTACCACAAACCAATATACAAATTTAATTATTAGTATTTTACTAAGTTTTACTTAACCTTTGTCTCAACTCATAACAATATCTTAAATTCAAATCTTAGTTATTTTTAAACATTCAAACTTTTAGCCAATCAGTGACCTGAGAATTAATTTCCCCTTAAATTTTAATTTAACGTTTAATATTTTTTCCCAAATTTTTAATTAAGCACAGTTCCTTTATCCCAATTCCTCATCCAATGTAATATTTAAAATACACACCTTATATATAAATTCTACCATCTATCTTAACAAACTAATAAAACAATATAATATTCTTATTTCAATATTTATACTTCTAGATTTTATATAACCAAAATTTTCTTTATCTCAAATTGTCACAATATCTTATGTTCAGAATACATATTCTATCCATTTGGATATATTCTATTTTAGATCTCATGTGTAAATCAAAACCCCAGTCCTTTTCAGTTTTATTCTAGCTTTTTTTCTTTGCCAAGTCATCTTTCATATCTTTGCTTTTAAATCATCAAAAAGATCTCCTTATATTGTTGTGGCTATTGTTTGATGTTGATAAGAGCGTCCAGTTGATGTTTTCTTAAGAGGACTAGCTGATTTAGCAGGTCGTCTCTTTGTTTTTCCAGTTTCGATGCAGTTGTCCCAAAGTATTTATCTTCTTTTTTATCTGTTTTTCTTTTTTATCTTCAAATTCCTTCTGGTTTATAAGAAAAGTCCTTTCTTTGTTCTCTATTATCAGTTTCTTTTTTGTGTTTTCCATTGTCTGTATTTGTTGAGTATCTAAGTCTTCTGTCATAGCATTTGGTTGTTTCACTTTCTCTATAGAATTCTGTATAGATGATTCTTTGGTTGAAGTCATAGTTTGAGTTTGCATATCCAGACTTATATGGAGAGTTTGGATAATCGCTTTTAACATACAAAGAATTTGTTCCTGTTCTTCCTCTGTAGGAGAAATCCATTCCTGTTCTTCTTCCATTGTAGTATATTAAACTAAAAAAAAAATCTACAGTCAGAGAGTCCATCAAGTGAGGAGCTGAGCTGAGTTTCTTGCAGCTGGTGCTTCAAGGTTGCTTTATATCTTATCTATTTTCAAAGCTGTCAACAAGTCTCTCTTAAAAAATAGCAGGTTACAGTCTCAAATTTAGCCACCAGATGTCATCTCAGAGTTAGTTGGATCTTTTCAGGTTTTTTCCCTCCATTTTAAGGAACCCCCCCAAATCTTCAATAATAATTAGAGTAAAAATCAGAGAAAAACAATAGAGAGTAGAAAGTTACAAATCTTATAATCCACCAATTTTAGGAAATAGAGTTCCAATATTTTTCCAATGTTTTAAACTCCCCTGAGTGGTCAATTGCTGCTGTTTCTGGAGGGAGGGCTAAAATCCCTCTTCCCTCACCACAGGGGGGAAAGTACTTTAGTAGCTTATGCAGGTAATTAAGTAATTAGGATGTAAGAGAGGTAGATCTCACCCAGTCTCTTCCACACTGCTTTAGAGTTGCCAGATGGTAAATGCAACTTCAGCTGTTAGCAGCCTAGAGATGAGCCATATTTCTATGGCCGGTCCTTTCATCCGCCGGTTTGTAGGTATCACCAGCTCTAACGGGAGAGTTGCTGCTCTCCCGCGATCCAGTGAAAGCCCCTCATTTTTTGTCACCTCTTCGGGGCAACTTTCAGCCCTTTTCAGGGCCCCCAGCAATGCGAAATTGAACAGGGGAAAGAGAGCAAGTCTCCCACCCATCCATGGCGGCTTTGCGACAAATCGGAAGCCTCAGAAAGTTGATACTTCTCTCTACCCCACCACCTATTTCTTTATGAAGTATTCATGAAGTATTCATGTTTGATCTTACTATGTAAAAATCTTTTCATAGGTGGAACAATTAACATGTTTCAATTCCATTGACATGTAAACCCTAATTTTGTATTTCAGGAATAGTCTTGCATGCTGCAAGCCAAAAGAACAATTCATTTATGCCTGGATACCCCAGAGGCAATAAATAAAGTTGTGTTTTCAAGATGTTTACAAATGAATGCAAATTGTTCAGTTCAACTAAAATTGGAAAATGAAAATGAAAAACAAGGACCTTCTAACAAGACCACCAGATACTTATAAGCATCTTTCACTAGGTATGTATTTCTAGCAGCACATAGAAAAGGATCTTACTGGAAGCTGGAAGTGGCGCTGATAAGTATTACCTAGGGATAGTGGAAAAGAGCTATCAGAGTACTGACAAGTACTCTGAGCTATCAGAAAAACTGACAAGGGAAAGAAAAGCTGACAGGGAAAAAATAAATGTCAAACCTGACTCGACTCCATAGTTGTACCTGCTATTGCTTGCAGTTTGCCAAACAGCAAGGGATGGAGGTGGGTGAATTCCTAATGTTGGAGGGAAGTTCTGGAACACAAGAGTGCCTCCTGTTGCTGGCGAGATGTTAGCCACCAAGGTCAAGTTATGAAAGTGTTTGAGTGGCGCAGACAATCTTTTCCCAAAACAAAATAATTAAACCCAATTGGTGAACTATGAACTGTGGGTGGCCCAAAGAGGGAAAAGGGGTTTTACCTATGTAGGATTTTGCAGGAAAATTCCAGAACTACTTTGCTTCTGCTGTACTGAGATGGATCTTTCAATAAAGCTACACTCTTGGTAATGTCAGATGTCCAGCTAGCAAATCCAAGAAAGGAACTCCTGGGACATTTTTCTTTCCCAAAGTAATTTTTTTAATACACTACAGTATATTGGCAAAAAAGAAGTAAAACCAGCTCTGAATTCCCTGCTCAAAGGTCTTTATAATTAAACATCAATTCCCCCTTTGGCCATTCCTCTTAGTCCATTGCTTTGTATAAACACTTATGCTCCATTTGTTATGGGAAGTGTCTGGACCATTTAAACACCTGTGTGGCATGTCCTTGAAGGGGGAAGTAGGTCCTCATGATCTGCAGATGGATTCTTGGCATTCCATTCCCACCCAGATGATTCAACCATTACCCCTCCTGATTGTTGTCACTTTGAGAGTAGAGAAGAAACTAGGTGAAAAGCAAACCACTCTTGATGCTGACCCCATCCCCAGGAAAATGATACATCTGGAATGAACACAAATACACAAAAGCATAAGCAATTTACCATTTTCAAAACACTGTTCCAATTTGCTCATTTAGGGCAGGGCTTTTCAACCGGTAGTACGCGTACCACCTGTGGTACATTGGCATCTGGCAGGTGGTACGTGACCATCCTAGAAGTGATAATAGGGGAAGGGAATGTGCTAAACTGGCGGCAGCACTGCACAAGCGTGAGTGAGAGAGGGCTGGAGCTGCAGGGCTTTCAGGGCTCAGCAGAAGCCTAGGATCAGCCCCGGGCTCCAGCTGATCGATGCTTCTTCTGATTGGTGCTTCTTCTGATTGGCCTTCTTCAGGGCTCAGCAGAAGCACCAAGATCAGTGCTGGATTCCAGCTCTTTCCAGCTCTTTCCTTCATGGGGAAGGGGTCAGGAGGGGGGAGGAGGCTTCCACATTCCTCAAATCAGGGGCAAAGCAAAGCAACAGGAACTGGAAGTTGCCAGTTGCTTGGCCGGCAGTGGCAGGCTCAGCTGCACTGCGCTCTCTGGCTCAGTTAATAGGGGCAGACAGCCAAGAAACAGGAAGCAAAAGAAACAATGTAGCGATAAGTGCTAGCCTTGAACAAACCAAAAGAAAGCTGACAGGTTTGCCCTATACACACATAGAAACCAATAACAGGATTAACCCCAGATACACCAGCACCTATGACAAGATTAATCTAGACACACAAAAACTTCATCAACAAGTTATTTCCTTCCCTGGATGATAGGATTAATCAATCCTGCTGAAAGGGAAAAAAAAACCAAGCTACGAAATTAAGAACAAACTTCTTACAAATATCACTTAAAATAGGAAAAAGAGTATAAATTGTATCATGCATTTAGGTGTTTTTTACTAGCTAGTTCAGAAGCCATTGCTGAATCACTTCTGTCTGGCTTCTCTAATAAAATCCACTTTCTGGCAGCTTGCTTCCCTCAGTGTCAACTATTTTTATTTTTATTAATTTTTAGCCTATTTTTTCCTCTTAAGTCTGAGTTACTCACTGCTCCTTTGTTCTCCATTAATGAAATGCACATTCTCTCTTTTTTCTATTTTTGCTGCTTTTTCTGCAGCTGCAGGAATTGTATTCAAGGATGAAATAAAATTCATGCTCATGTTATTTGTCCTACAACTGCCATGATGCATTGTTTTTGCATAAGAGGTTTGGGGCTGTATTCTTAAATATTGGCTGTATTCTTAACTATTGGCTGTATTCTTAAATATTGTAACTTTGAACAGTCACTAAGTGAACTGTTGTAAGTCTAGGACTACCTGTACTTTATCACTTTTTTCCTTTTTTTGGTCAAGTTTTTGACACCTTGCTAGGCAACTGGTGGTACTTGGATATTGCCATATCCTAAAAGTGGTACAATGGGTGAAAAGGTTGAAAAGCCCTGATTTAGGGTACCTGGTGTGGAACCTCTTTATCAATCTAGCTGTTTTAACTGCCACCACCCATTCTACATCTGCTATAGGAGAGCCTTTCCACTGCACAAAGTGCTGTAACTTTCTCCTGTGATGTCTAGAGTCCAAGATATCTTTAATCTCATAATGTTCTTCCCTTTTTATAAGGATAGGAGGCAGAGGGTTCCTCCAACCAGCCTTAGTTTGGAATCTCAAACAAACTTTAGCAGACTGCAATGAAACACTGGGTGGACCTGCCTAAGACTTCTCAGCATCCATAGCTCCACTGTTAACAGGTTTATAACCCAAACAGTAGAGAAAAGGCCTATATACTTAGGACCTAGCTTCTTTTAGGGCTGTCTTAGGTTTAAATATTTGATGGACAAGTACACTTTATTCCCCACTCTGAACTCCCTTTGAAGGGCTCTTTTCCAATCAGCTTGCTTTTTCTGGGCCCCTCAGGCTTTCCCTAGAGCCTTGCGCACAGTAACCCGTGCATCCATTCTGCTAGTGTTGTGGAAATCAGGGTCCTGGTGGGAAGCTCCAACATGGCTATGAACTCTACCCCCATAGCCACCTTAAAAGGGGTGAGTCCCATGCTGCTATGCACCGAGTTATGATATACCACCTCAGCAAATGGCAGCAGCTCAGCCCAGCCCAATTAGTCTGCTGATAATTTACATAACATCTTAGGTATTGCTCCACCAGTGAGTTCGCTTGTTCTGCCACCTCATTAGTATTGGGATGAAAAGTGGAGCTAAGCCCCTGGGATGAGACTATCAGGCTGACAAACTCCTGCCAAAGCTTTGCAGTAAACTGCACCAGCCCCCCTCCCCAGTCTAAGATAATCCTCTTTGGCTCCATGCAGTCTTTAAATATGCTGCACAAATATTTTTGCTAGGAGCTGGGCTGAAGGGAGTTTTGGGCATGGTATGAAATGCATCTGCTTGGAGAACAGGTCAACCACAGTCCATATTATAGTGATCCCACCATTCTCTGGAAGCTCAATTGTGAAGTCCATGGCTATCTCCTCCCATGGCTGCAGCAATCTGGGGGTTTTCCCTGGCAAGTCCTTCATAGTGTCAATGCTGTAAACATTGGATGTTCCCGCTCTGACAACTGATGAAAATTGCAGCCATTTTCTCTTTGCTTTTAACATGCTTTTTCTGGTATTTAGAAATCAGGTGCAGAAGGGGGTGGGTGGGATAAATGCTTGAGCTCAGCTAGCCATAAAAATAACACTGCTTTGTGGGAACCTAAGGATGAACTGGCGGGCTGAGGAGCTGGGGAGAAAGCCCGCATTTTAGGCTAATTGGAGAATGTGATTTATGACAGCTTATTGGGGTGGGAATTGCACTTTGTTATTTTGTATCTGGGGGAAGGGAATTTAGTTTTTGGGTTCAACTATGTTGTGCCGATACTTTGTTTCCTGAATAAAATGTTCTTTAAGGAAGAAATTTTGCCTTGAAGTTCTTTTGATGGGTTTCATCTATTGGAACCATGACACATACAGGGAAACTTGCCACATAGGATTCTATGTCCTTCTTCATCCTTGGCCATCAAAATTGCCTTTTTATAAGGTGCAGCATTTTTACAAAACCAAAGTGCTCTGCTGGCTTTGCGTCATGACTCCTTTGTAAGACCATGGTTCTCTGGCTGGCTGGGACATACAGTTTACTACCCTTCCACTCATCCCCTTCCCTAATTAGCACTTGGTAGTAGTAAACTTCCCTGATGTGGTTCCCATATTAAAGAAAGGGGGGAAAAACAGACCCAGGAAACTATCGACCAATCAGTCTAACATCAATACCTGGGAAGATCCTGGAAAAAATAATAAAAAAACAAATCTGTGAACAACTAGAAGCAAACAAAGTTATAACTAGTAGCCAGCACGGGTTTGTCAAAAACAGATCATGGCAAACCAATCTTATTTCATTCTTTGATAAAGTGACTAAATTAGTACACCAGTGAAATGCTGTGTATACTTAGATTTCAGTAAGGCATTTGACAAAATAGACCACAACCTGCTGCTTAGTAAGCTAGAAAAAGATGGGATAGACAATATCGCCATCAGATGGATTTGTAGCTGGTTGACAAACCATACTCAATGGGTAGTCCTCAATGGTACTACATCCACATGGAGAGAAGTAAGTAGTGGGGTACCACTACAACTCTGCTCCGGGTAAACGAGGGTGGGGCAGAGTGGGGCTGTGCTGCTTATCAGTCATACGGACAAAGGGCCATGCAAGACCTGGGTTTGGCTAGTCTAGGGGTCGGCAACCTGAAACAGTGAAAGAGCCATTTGGACCCGTTTCCCTCACAAAGAAAAAACTGGGAACCGCAAAATGCATGCGTGCATGCGTGCACACGCAACAGGGAGCTTGATTGAAGAGTGGAGCCTAAGGTGATACATGCACTGGCCCTGCCCCTGTCCAGCTCTGGTATGGACAGCTCTGCCATCCTGGTTTCTCCTCCCCTCAGAAAAGGCTGCTGTTCTCCTGGCCCGTGCTCTCCCTCTTTTGCTGAAGCAGCAAGCGGGGGGCCTGCCTTGGGCATGGCAGGGCTGCTGGAGGCTGAGGCCCCCAAAGGTGTGGACCAGGCTATCTTCCATAGCAGCAGGACGGCGACCACAGGAGCAACAGCCTACTCATCTCTGGTGGCGGCAGAGCCATCTGGTGGTGTTTACATGGCCCTTTGTCCGTATGACTGATAAGCAGCACAGCCCCACTCTGCCCCACCCTCGTTTACCCAGAGCAGAGTTGGGGCCATGCCAAAGGAGCTGGCTGAAAGTGAAAGTGGTGCCTTGGACTACCCCTCTGAGGATGGCGCTTTGGAGGAAGGCCGGAGTGCAGCACCCTTGCCGGAGAATTAGAGTCAGCCCCACTAACTAACGTGTGAACCCCACACTAAGAAGGGCCCTGACTAAACTCAGTTGAATTGAACAGGAAAGGTCCAATCCGATGGAGGCTCCTGCGAAGTCAGCTCGGTCGTTGGGATCATGCAGTTGAGTGGGCTTGGCATGCCCCCCAAGCTATTAATCCAACAACCAGGCAGCGGTTGGCTTGCGATAGGTTGGGCAAAACGGGTGGATAGGATTGCAGCCAACGATAGTAGGATGTTAGAGCCACCAACTGTGGTCTCCACCCAGGTGGGCGGGCGAGTGAAACCCCGAAACCTTTTGCATTCATTTGCAAAGAGAAGATGCCAGTGGCGCATGGCCTGGACTGTCGGTGTTGCCATGGGGCCACCCCCTGCAGTGCCAGCTAATGTGAGGTGCTTCTCTATGCAAATGAACGTGAAAGATTTCGGGGTTTCGCTCGCCTGCCCGGGTGGAGACCCTGCGCTGCCCCTTCTCCTGCAGCCAGGGAAAGAGAGCTGGCCCCGAGCCTATCCTGGAGGACTTTTTAGGCCCCAGATACCCCCATCCCTCCCCCATCAGCCCAGGCACTGCGGCTCCACAGCAGGAGGGAACCCTCCGGACCTTTGGTACTCCCGGCTTGCCGGCGAAGCTTGCAAATTCTGCTCCCCCTGGGGAAGTAGCACCTTTTGGGGCAGGGGCTCCGAGCAATTGCACGCTTCGGGGAAGGAGCATGGAGGCCTGCAAGCAGGCAGGCAGGCAGGCAAGCAGATGCTGGGCAGCATGAACTGAGCGGCGGCAGCTGGGAAGCATGAACTGAGTGGCAGCAGGAGGGACACGGGGCCTTGGCTTGTTGCTTATCAAGACCGTGCTCAGTTCGTGCTGCCCAGTGTCTTTCATTCCACCACCGCTTAGGCCCCTTTTTTGCTGCTGGCACCACAGGGGTTGGTCCCACGGCAATGCCAACAGTCCAGGCCATGTGCCACTGGCGTCTCCAGTCCCGAGCCATGAGCCGTGGGAAATATCCGGGCCCGAGTTGTCCACTGCAAGGATGGCCTGCCCACAGCAGCACCGCCAAACTGCCTTCTATGCCGCTGGTGTCCCCGTGCTGGAGCAGTGAAAGCCAGTCCAGCTGGTCGTCAGGGTGCAGAACTGGGCCACGGATGGCAGGCCTTGCTCACTGGCAATACTGGAGCCTCCCACGCCGACTGGTAGATCTTCTGTGCCACTCCGCTTGGACCGCTGGCTTCTGGCTTCAGGGCTGCCTCCCTCCGGAGCTTTCTTCCCTCCGTCCCATCTCTGTCAAGCCCACGAGGCTTGACAGGCGGATGGCATCTCACAAACCAAAGAAGTTGAACCAATCAATTCAAACTTCACGAGTTTTTTTTCGTCAGAAGTTTGAATTGATTGGTTCAACTTTTTTAGTCCCATTTTTTTTTTGGCACTGCACATGGCTGGGAGCCGCAGGAGACGGCTGAAAGAGCCACATGCGGCACCGGAGCCATGGGTTGCCGACCCGTGGGCTAGTCTAAAGAAAAGAAGAAACAGGGGTGACATGATAGCAGTATTCCAGTATTTGAAGGGCTGCCACAAAGAAGAGAAGGTCAAATTATTCTCCAAAGCACCAGAGGGCAGGACAAGAAATAATGGTTGGAAACTGATCAAAGAGAGAAGCAGCCTGGAATTAAGGAGAAACTTCCTAACAGTGAGGACAATTAACCAGTTGAATAGCTTGCCTTCAGAAATCATGGACACTCCATCACTGGGGGTATAGGTTCTCCTGCTTGAGCAGGACAAGAAGACATTATGGACTAGAGGACTTCCAAGGTCCCTTCCTATTCCATTCCATTTTATTCTATTCCCTCAAATCCAGTTTGGTGAAAATCTTCCCCTTGGAAAAATAACCCAACATGTCCTTCATCAGGGGGAGGGGGTCCATGTTTGTGCAAATGGTGTTTATCCCTGTATATCCATGTACATTCTCAGGGACACATCTTCCTTTTCTCTGAAGAGCACAGGGATACCCAACCTCGATTTGGCTGGCTGGCTGAAGCCCCTGACTAAATTCTTGTCTATGAACCCCCTAAGCTCCTCCTTCTCCCTGGGCATCATGGAATCTTTGGCTTCAACAGTTTAGTCCTGGCATAAATTCAAAGGCGCAGTCCATTGTATGGTGAGGTGGCAGCACATCTGACTCCCTCTCACTGAACACCTCAGCAAGATAACAGTATTCCTCTGGAATGAGCGGTTCTAACTCCTCACCCTTTGTTATGGTGTTAGCCAGTTCCACTTTCACATTGCTAACTGCAGGCTCATGGCTAACACCAGGTATTTTTTCTCATGCGCCACTTGCTATCGCCCCATTCTACCACTGGGTTCCACTTCTTCAGCCAGGCTAGTCCTAGGATAATAGCCTCAGTCATTCCAGGGGCTATAATAAAGCAGATAGTTTCTCCATGCTTCCTGATCCTTAAGCTCATTGGTTCTGTCAGGCAGGTCCCTGGCATCCACCTCCCCCCCCATGAGGGAACCATCTACCTGTTCGAATTCCATGGGCTGCCTTAATTTCCTGAGTATCAACCCCAATCTTTTCACCATTGGCCAGCTGATCAGGCACTGGGTGCAGCCTGAATCTAACAGGGCTGTGAGGGTGTCTTTTACTCCTGAATAGGGCACCAGTAGAGACCCTGGCAGTCATTGGGATGATCATGTCCCTTACCATCAAGTCATCTTTACCCTCACTGTCGCTTTTGTAAAAGACCACGCCAGGCTTATCGGAGGTATGAGTTCCCTCCCCTTCGCTGGACTGGGGAGAGACCTCCATGACCTGCTGCACATCTTCTTCTTTGGCTTTGCCAGCAGTTTTTTCCCATTCAGTTGAGTTGGGGTTCATGATGCAGATGCTGGATATGGAGCTGGGCAGTCATCTGCTTCTTTCTCGCATTGGAAGCAGGCTCCCAGGATTAATTGGAGCTTCTCCCTGGGGCCAAAGGGGTTACCTCCTTTCTCTCCTCAGGCTGTGGGGTATCTTTTAGCCACCTGGAAGGACTGGCTGTCATGGCAGCATGGTATCGGTAGTCCATCAAGTCTAGCTCCATGTTAGTAGCTGGTACTATGCCCTGAGGTCATTGAGTACCTCCTGGGGTAGGCAGTTATGGTATAGTTCCCGGTTCAACCCATCTTGGAACTGGTAGACCAGTAGGGGCTCAGGCCCTTCTCTCAAGTGGGCTGTGAAACTCTTGAATGTACTCTGCAACTGGCCCCTTGCTGAATGGAGTGGATCCTCAGATGTTATGTTAATTACCAACAGACTAATTGGGCAGACCTCCTGCCTTTCACCAAAGTGGTGTACAACAACACTATACACAGTAGCACTGGGCTTATGCCATTTAAAATAGCTACTGGTTGGGATTTTGTCCCTATGCTTGAATAACCCCAGGAACCTCCTGCTTCACAAACCTTAGATCAGTGGGTGACCTCTAAGCAAGCTGTTCGGGCCAATAATGTTATGCATGATAGACTCGTGAGGCTGGCATGCTGTGCAATTAGCTCACAGGGTGTAATAAGTTAGTGGGTTTGTAGTCACTATGAGTTGTGGGGGGGACGGAGGGAGGCTCAGCCAATCTCACTGTATACATGTTATACTTTGATAATAAAAGTTCATTCATTCATTGAAAAAAAGCTTTAACCCAGGCTGCAAAGACATAAAAAGATCAGGCTGATAAAAAGCGATCTTCCCAGAAGCCATTTCATATGGGGGAGAAGGTTTACCTTTCCACTAAATATCTAAGATTAAAATTACCGAGTAAAAAATTGGGATGTAAGTTCCTTGGTCCTTTTTCCATAGTCAAAATTATAAATCCTGGGAGGAGGAAGGAGTGGTAAGTGGAAGAGGGTGGTGCGGGAGGGGGACACCGGGCACGTCCGTGAATGTTTTATTTAGTTTTATTCTCTTTGGTTGATATTGTGATAAAATATTTATGTTTCTGTTTTTTTAAATAAAAAATAATAAAAAATTATTTTTAAAAAAAAAAAAATATAAATCCTGTCACAGTTCAGTTGCAACTCCCACGACTATTAGGGAAAGTTCACCCCATTTTCCATTGCAGTTTATTAAAACCGGTCTCAGAATCGTCCTTGCAGCCGATTCCCAAAAAAGCATCCGGACCCATTCTGGTAGAGGGAGAAACTTATTATGAGATAAAACGTATTCTTGACTCCAGATTGTATAAGGGTAAATTACAATATCTGGTCCAATGGAAAGGCTACCTTTTATCAGAGGCTACCTGGGTAAAAAGTACTGATGTAAAAGCAGACAGATTGATTCAGAGGTTTTATAATAAATATCCACATAAACCCAGGGAGGATTCTTAACTTGCATTTTGTTTCATTTGCAGGACTTGATTTCTTCCTAGGGGGTCTGACTGTCAACTCTACAATAAACCTAGCTGCAACCATGATGCTCATTCTAGGTTGCCACAAGTATAGGGAGTTGGTGGTCTAAACATTTTACTGTCCCATGGGAACCAAGGTCATTTCTGCCTGTTAGATGGGGGGCATGAGCATTTGGTTAGAAAGCTCGCCAAACTGTTCTATTGGGGAACGTAGCTAATTGCATAGCATTGGGATGGGAAGTTCAACTTTGTAATATTGTTTCTCTTTGAAGGGGATTTCAGACTTGGTTTCACTTTTGATCGTGCCAATACTATGTAACCAATAAACATGTTCTTTGAGGAAATTTCAAGCCTCGGAGTTCTGATTTGTTTGGTCTTGTCTATTGGAACCTTTGGCTGAGTCTCTATCAAACCAGACTGGGAGGGGGTCACTCATCTCTCACTACAATGTACTCAGGTGGTAGGACCTCTGCTGCCACCAGGAAGGGAGGCGGAGCGGCTCCATCCCCTGCTTGAGCCACTGGGATCACTTGCTGCCAAGCTGGAGGAGGGATGGCAAAAATCCACCGCTACTGTTGCCTTCAGGGGGACCCAATCATCCCAGCAGGTGCTGGCACCATTGGCTGCAGGAGGGGAGAAGACACAGTGCTTGACAACTGCACCCCCGTCCATCCTGGCCACTGGTGCCTTGGTGATACTACTCCCTTGATCACCAGGCCTCTGAACTTCTCTCCCAGTTTCTCCATCAATCAGCTGTGGGCGGCAGCAGGGAGCTTCCACTCAATCAACTCATCCCACTTGACTGGTCACCTCACCTTGTCCTTGGGACACATTGACTCCTGCAGGAATTAGTGGCTCCTCGGCCTCT
The DNA here is from genome assembly GCF_001527695.2 of Protobothrops mucrosquamatus. Classification (NCBI taxonomy): domain Eukaryota; kingdom Metazoa; phylum Chordata; class Lepidosauria; order Squamata; family Viperidae; genus Protobothrops; species Protobothrops mucrosquamatus. Next base: position 131,171 of record NW_015387067.1, on the reverse strand, counting down.
GCCACCTTTCCCACATTCACTGCACATCGAGTCTTCAGTCCCTGGTACAAAGCATCCTGCATTTGCTCCCTTAGGCTTGCTGCTTGAGGCTCTGTTTTTTCAGCCCTCAGTTTGGGATGTGCACCTGCCAGCTGTGCCCTTGACCCAGTCTGCAGTACCACTGAGGCTTCTTGAACAGAGGCTCCTTCAGTTTCTTCTCCTCTGATTATTTGCCTGTTGCTGACATTTCAGGTCTTTGGCCTCCTGGTGGAATCCAGATAGACACTAATATAAGAACTGACTTAATGTCAACCATCTCATTTGGCATGTTTGGATTTGCTAGCTAGACATCAGACATTAAACCAGCTCTGAATTTACTGCAGCCTACCTGGATCCCTCCAGGAGAGCTGTGATATCAAAATGATAGCAGCCGATAAGAAGACAGATGGTGGGATGAAGCTGGGAGAAGGTGTGGAGAAACTGGGAGACAGAGGCCCAAGTGGGGCCTGGGGACCAGCTGGGTGGCACATGCCCCAAGCAGAGAGTCGAGAAACTGGAGCAGTCATCCATGCACGCAGGAGAAGTGACATTAGGAGCCTCTTACTCCAGGCCAAAGGGGCAGTGGGCAAGTGGTGTGAAGAATACAGCAGAAGCGGAGTACCCACTGGTCCCCAGGAAAGCAAATGAAAATTCAGGAAAGCAGCTGAGTGGGAAGAGCTAGTGGAGTTTCTGATCTCAACCAGCAGCCCCTCACTGGAAAAATTCAGAGAGAAGTTCAGTGGGCTGGAGGTCCAGGGCTACACCTCACCACATTTGATGATGAGAGGAGCCGGGACAGGGGCTGCCAAGCAGTTGGCTGCATTGTCCTCCCCTCAGCAGCAGCAACAGAATTGAGCCTGACAGAATTGACTGGATCCACACAGCAAGGGGCAATGGCAACTCCCCCTCTGATGGGAAGGCTTCTCCACCTCCCACAGCAAAAGGAGCCCTTGTGCAGGTAGCCCCACAGATAGTGGGGCTGCTACCAGGCTATGTGTTGGTGCCACAAGATTGGGAATCTCCCCCCTTCTGGGCAAATTTGATGGCCAACCCAAAAAGTTAGCCTATTTCCTGACTCAGGAGCATTATGGTGCATTGCAGCTGACAAGCTTTACTGCATGGGTGCAGTCACCTTGAACCTGGAGGGGGACTCAGCACAGTGGTTGGATTAAGCCGAGCTGATGGATATGGATGCCCTCATGTAGGAGCTGCAATACAGAGTTGAGGATCCCATGGAAATCCACTGAGCAGAGGCCAGGATCCATATAGAACAGAAGGAGGGGGGTTGCCCAGGTGCTTCGCTAGTCTAAATAATCTTTTGTCCCATGGGAACCAAGTCACCGGCTACTCCCGAGACTGCAGGCTGGGGGTTGTGTAAAAGCCTGCCAAGAATATGTATTGTGGAATATAGTTGCTTGCATAGTTTTAGGGGTGGGGTTTTTAAACTGTGTATTGGAGATTTGTTACATGTGTTTCCAGACTTGGTTTCACTTTTGACATGCCGATACTTTGTAACTAATAAACATGTTCTTTGAGGTTTTTGCGAGCCTCAGAGTTCTACTTTATTCATCTCTGTCTGTTGACCATGACACTGCCATCTGCAGCACCCGGTTTATTGCTGTCCGCAGTCCCTGGTCTACTGTCAATTGCATCACCTGGTCTACTGCCATTCACAGTCCCCTGGTCTACTATCATTCGCAGCACCCGGTCTACTGCCATTTGCAGTCCCTAGTCTACTGTCATTGGCAGTACCTGGTCTACTGCTGTCCACAGCACCCAGTCTACTGCCATTCACAGTCCCTGATCTACTGTCATTCTCAGCACCCAGTCTACTGCCATCCGCAGCATCCGATCTACTGCTGTTTTCAGTCCCTGGTCTACTGCCGTTCACAGCACTTGGTCTACTGCTTTCTGCAGCACCCGGTCTACTGTGCTGCAGCATTCCACCACCCCACCAACATCTCCGCAGCCATGTGGCTCCTGTTTGCTGGTCCATCATGCCGGTGTTCTGCTTCCTTCAGCAAACAGGGCTGCCTGGATGGTGTACAGTAAGCTCTCCTCTTCTCTTCCTGGCTGGCTCTCCTCCTTGCTCTACTATCTCACTGGCTCACTTTTTTCTCCTCTCTGCCGGTCATTCTGCTCAAGCCACTTTCCTCTCTGCCCCACAGCTGATTCTTCTGTCTTCTCCGCAGATCTATCTTCTCCTTTTCTCTACTCCACTCTTTTTTATTTTTCTGACTTAACTTTCCCTCTCCACCTCTCCTCCTACCATTTTATCTTCGTTTAAGATAGCTTAGTTTAATAGCAACTTCTTTTCCCACAATGTAACCATGCTTCCTCTGTGGCCCTCATCTTGAGAAATGTTTCAGCAGCACAGATAGTCTTTTGCCAAAACCAAAGAACTGAACCTAATTGGTAAACTATGAACAGTGGGTGGTCCGGAGGGGGAAAGGGGGTTTTACCTATGTGGGTTTTTGCAGGAAAATCCCAGAACTGACTTTGCTTCTGCTGTACTTAGATGGATCTTTCAATAAAGCTACACTCTTGGTAATTTAAAAGGGCCAAGATTTTCTTTGGTTGAATGTGCCAAATGGGACAGTTGATAATAAAAATCAAAGTACAAAGCCCATACAAAGTAAACATATAAACACTCAGAAGATGTTCCAAAGGACAGAGGATGAAAAGAGGTAGTTGTTGAAACAGTGGCAATGAATAGGCAACAGGGAATGGACATGCTGCAGACCAAAACTTTCAGAAATTCCAGACAAAGTTGACTGACTAAACAAGACTGAAAAGAAGGGGTAGACTTTGGTTTTCCAAAAACTTGTGTTACAACTGATGATGGCTGCCAAGAAACAGAAGAGCCAGAAAGCAACTTTGTGGAATCCCAGGGCTGGGAGAAGGCTGGAAAAAAAAAGATTTCTGCCTTCAGTCACGGAGAATTTCCACAGCAATAATTGGGAGAAGAAATGATGTTGCATCAGGAGGATGCAACTGAGTACTGATTACTGAGTCTATTGAGAACCACTGACCTCAGACCCAAATGCATGAAAGCAGATGCTGACAGAAATACAAGTGACTCAGGAAAAAAAGGAAAGGGGGAGAAAGAGAGAAAAAGATAGTGAAAGCAATTCAAGTGTTAGACATAAACTATAAAACAATTGAAAAGTAAACAAAGTGTTAACAGAGATAATCAAGGAGTAGTGGGGGAGTGAGAATGGGAGAGATTATGTAAAGAACTTTATGTTCAAGCAGAGAAGCCAGCATATTTTATAAATCATGATACAATAAAACTTGTTTGTAATAAAATAGAATAGAGTAGAATAAAAGCTTGATTTTGTGTCAGGTTATATCATTCAATATAAAAGAATGTACAACAGTGCCATTTTTAGTACCTTGCAAAGTTGGAAAGCAAATCGTAGCACTGCATTAAAAAGTTCACTGTTCAGAGTATTTATTGAAAATCTTGTGAAACTTTCATATTTCAGAAACCTTAGCAGGTCCTTCTGAGCCAGGAAATACATGGCATGACAAGACTTTGCTTGCCTAGAGCAATCTGTTCATGTTCATGACTTCTGCACCTTGCCAAATCTCTGACAAATAAGACAGAATGATTTATACCATCAACAGACCCAATCTCATGGGATCAGAGAAAATAACTCTTCCATAATTACAATTAATAATGTTATTCAGCAAAAATCCTGACTCTTATTTCACATGATAGTCAGGCAATATTCTGGTCCAGTGAGTTTTTCTATAGAATACATCTGGACCATTTATTTTTACAGTGTGTATGAACATATGGCACTATTGTATCCATATTTTTGTAGTTATATATGAGTTAATATAAATTACATCAGAACCTTATTTAAAAATGAATTTATGCTTCTATCTTTCTTTAAATTTCTCTAGTGCAGTTTTTCTAACTGAAATGTAAATATACTTTAAATCATTACCACTATTTATATAGTGTTCAAGACTAAGCCTACATTTAGTGGACTTTATTCAGGAAAGGTAAACCCTAATGACCTTTGAGAATATCCTTTGCGATGCTCTGAAATCCATTAAGAGTGGAGTACCTAGAGAAAATCTGAAGTTGAACTGTGTACAAATGATGTAATTGCTACAATATATAAACTTTTATTGAAAGTTGAAATGGAAGAAGAACAAGTAAAAGTCTGCATGATAAAATGAGATAGCAACTTTCCTTATACTGATAGAACAGTGGGGAGATGAGGTTAAAATGACTGAAATTTACATTATGTTATAACCTAAAAGAGAATTTTTATAAACCAATGTACCAGTGGTGTATGACCTAGAAAAATTGTCTGGAATGCATAAAGGTACTTCAAAATTATATTAGAAATGTGGAAACATGAAGGATCGTTTTATCATTCCTGATTGACTTGTAAAAAGCCAGAAAATTTTGGGTATATTACAGTATAATGATATAAACTCCTTCATGGATTACTGGCTTGTCATGGCGAAGGGGCTTGTGTAACTCAATGAAGCTATAAGCTATGCAATGCAGGGCCACCCAAGATGGACAGGTCATAGCAGAGAGTTCTGACAAAATGTGATCCACTGGAGAAGGAAATGGCAACCCACTCCAGTATCTTTGCCATGAAAACCCCATGGACAGTACCAAAAGGCAAAAAGATATGATGCTGGAAGATGAGCCCCTCAGGTTGGAAGGTGTCCAATATGCTACTGGGGAAGAGCAGAGGGCTAGTACTAGTAGCGCCAGAAAGAATGAAGTGACTGGGCCAAAGCCGAAAGGATGCTCAGCTGTGGATGCATCTGGTGGTGAAAGGAAAGTCCAATGCTTTAAAGATCTTTTTTCCATAGGAACCTGGAATGTAAGATCCATGAATAAAGGCAAGCTAGATGTGGTCAAACAAGAGATGACAAGACTGAACATCGACATCTTAGAAATCAGCAAACTAAAATGGACAGGAATGGGTGAATTTAACTCAGATGACCATCAGGTATACTACTGCGGGCAAGAATCCCTCAGAAGAAATGGAGTAGCCTTCATAGTCAATAAAAGAGTAGGAAAAGCAATACTGGGATACAATCCCCAAAATGACAGAATGATCTCAGTTCGAATCCAAGGCAAACCATTCAATATCACAGTAGTCCAAATCTATGCCCCAACCACTGGTGCTGAAGAGGATGAAATTGACCGGTTCTATGAAGCCCTACAGCACCTTATAGAATCAACACCAAAAAATTATGTCCTTATCATCATGGGGGATTGGAATGCTAAAGTAGGAAGCCAAAAGATAACCGGAATAACAGACAAGTTTGGCCTTGGAGTACAAAATGAAGCAGGGCACAGGCTGATAGAATTTTGCCAAGAGAATACGATGGTCATAACAAACACTCTTTTCCAACAACCCAAGAGACGGCTCTATACATGGACATCACCAGACGGTCAACACAGACATCAGATTGACTATGTGCTCTGCAGCCAAAGATGGAGAAGCTCTATACAGTCAGTAAAAACAAGACCGGGAGCTGACTGTGGCTCAGATCATGAGCTTCTCGTTGCAAAATTTAGGCTTAAATTGAAGAAAGTAGGGAAAAGCACTAGGCCACTCAGGTATGAACTAAATCATATTCCTGATGAATATACAGTAGAGGTGACAAATAGATTTAAGGAATTAGATCTGATAGACAGAGTGCCTGAAGAACTATGGATGGAGGTTCACAACATTGTACAAGAGGTAGCAACTAAAACCGTCCCAAACAAAAAGAAATGCAAGAAAGCAAAATGGCTGTCTGAGGAAGCTTTGCAAATAGATGAAAAAAGAAGGGAAGCAAAAGGCAAGGGAGAAAGAGAAAGATACACCCAATTGAATGCAGAATTCCAGAGAATAGCTAGAAGAGATAAGAATACCTTCTTAAATGAACAGTGCAAAGAAATAGAAGAAAACAATAGAATAAGGAGAACCAGAGATCTCTTCAAGAAAATTGGAGATATGAAGGGAACATTTCATGCAAAGATGGCATGATAAAGGACCAAAATGGCAGGGACCTAACAGAGGCAGAAGAGATTAAGAAGAGGTGGCAAAACTACACAGAAGAACTATACAAGAATGAGCTTAACGTCCCAGATAACCACGATAGGGTGGTCACTGACCTCGAGCCAGACATCCTAGAATGTGAAGTGAAATGGGCCTTAGGAAAGCTGAGCAACAACAAAGCTAGTGGAGGTGACAGTATTCCAGCTGAGCTATTCAAAATCTTAAAAGATGATGCAGTAAAAGTGCTACATTCAATTTGCCAGCAAATTTGGAAAACTCAACAGTGGCCACAGGATTGGAAAAGGTCAGTTTATATTCCAATTCCAAAGAAAGGCAATGCCAAAGAATGTTCAAACTATCATACCATTGCACTCATTTCACATGCTAGTAAAGTTATGCTTAAAATCCTACAAGCTAGACTCCAGCAGTATGTGGATCGAGAATTACCAGAAGTACAGGCAGGATTTCGAAGAGGCAGAGGAACTAGAGATCAAATTGCCAACATACGCTGGATCATGGAGAAAGCTAGGGAGTTCCAGAAAACATCTACTTCTGCTTCACTGACTATGCTAAAGCCTTTGATTGTGTGGATCACAACAAATTGCGGCAAGTTCTTAAAGAGATGGGAGTACCAGACCATCTTATTTGTCTCTTGAGAAACCTATATGTGGGTCAAGAAGCAACAATGAGAACTGGACACAGAACCACTGATTGATTCAAAATTGGGAAAGGAGTCCGGCAAGGCTGTATACTATCGCCCTGCCTATTTAAATTATATGCAGAGCACATCATGAGAAAGGCAGGGCTAGATGAATCAAAAGTTGGAATTAAGATTGCTGGGAGAAATATCAACAACCTAAGATATGCAGATGATAGCACTCTAATGACAGAAAGTGAAGAGGAACTAAAAAGCCTCTTGATGTGGGTGAAGAAGGAACATGCAAAAGTTGGCCTGAAACTCAACATTAAGAAAACCAAGATCATGGCATCCGATCCTCTCAATTCCTGGCAAACAGATGGGGACAAAATGGAGGTAGTAACAGATTTTATTTTCCTGGGCTCCAAGATCACCACAGATGGGGACTGCAGCCAAGAAATTAAAAGACGCTTGCTCCTGGGGAGGAAAGCTATGGCAAATCTAGACAGCATACTAAAAAGCAGAGACAACACCCTGCCAACAAAAGTGTGTATAGTCAAGGCCATAGTTTTCCCAGTTGCAATGTATGGCTGTAAAGTTGGACCATAAGAAAGGCTGAGCGACAAAGAATTGTGGCCTTTGAACTATGGTGCTGGAGAAGACTCCTGTGAGTCCCTTGGACTGCAAGGCGTTCAAACCGGTCAAGGCCATAGTTTTCCCAGTTGCAATGTATGGATGTGAAAGTTGGACCATAAGAAAGGCTGAGCGACAAAGAATTGTGGCCTTTGAACTATGGTGCTGGAGAAGACTCCTGCGAGTCCCTTGGACTGCAAGGCGTTCAAACCGGTCAGTCCTAGAACAGATCAACCCCGACTGCACTTTAGAAGGCCAGATCCTGAAGTTGAAACTCAAATACTTTGGCCACCTAATGAGAAGGAAGGACTCACTGGAGAAGGGCCTAATGCTGGAAAAGATTGAGGGCAATAGAAGAAGGGGACAACAGAGAATGAGGTGGCTGGATGGAGTCACTGAAGCAGTAGGCGTGAGCTTAAATGGACTCCAGAAGATGGTAGAGGACAGGAAGACCTGGAGGAACATTGCCCATGGGGTTGCGATGGGTCGGACATGACTTTGCAACTAACAACAACAACAACAAATGATATAAAGAATTTTAAAAATCAACATGCAACTGAAACCAGAACTCTTCTTGTTGGGATTAATGGACAATCAATTACAAAAGAGATAAGGAAAATTATTTTTATATATGATTCCTGCTGCGAGACTATTATATGCACAAAAATGGAAAGTCTCTGAAATAACTACACAGAGGAATGATTGGTGAAGATGGCAGAATTAACTCTCCCCCCAGTTTTTTCTTCATCACTTCCATCTTCTCACATCCATCAGAACTCCCAATAGTTCATTGCTTATCTCCCTTTATGGGGCAGAGTCTCCCCTTTCCACAGAACTATGGATAGAAATTCAAGCAGAAGGTCTTTCAGTGATGGATACAGAACAGGAATTTGGAGAATCATAGAGGTTCCTCATTTGTCTCCAGTCACACTGCTTATCCACATTCAGCAGGCATTGACTATCCCCTGCCAGCCACACCTGTTGAAGGTTGACAAAGGATTTACTCACTGCTCTTTGAGATTAAAGGTTTCTGTAAGGATAATGGAATTCTAGACAAAATAAGATCTCTGCCTGTTACCACTGAGCTGCTGAAAAATCCAGATTGTGAATAATAAGATAGTCTAGGAGATGAATGTCCTTCATATTATCCACATTTTTGCTGAAGAGGCTCCAATGGATGCAATCATTCCTAGGCTCATATTACAGATTATACAGGATGAAGAGGGACCAAATAATTTGGATTCAGAGGGATTTATTTTGTACAATGAAGAAGAGAAAGATGAAGACAAAAGGCATAACATGTCACAGAACAAGAAAGTAAAAAGGAAAGAAATCTTGGTATAAAACTGGGAAATATGGCTCCCAGGTAAGCAGTTCACTCAATTTCATTGGCTCTGAGTTTTTTTTAAAAAACACAAACAAAAAAAACCCTAAAAGTATGACCAATGTGCTGGAAGAAAAGAGGGCTAGTGGTATTTGTCATTTCTATTCTCACAAGTTGAAGTTAATAATTTTCTTTTTCATTATTATTATAAATGTTTTAATACCATTTCATTCATTTTAATTTTAAGCAGGTCCAAAGTTCTACCATGAGAAGAAAGAAGACACCAAGATATTAGTTGCATATTAAAACTTCACTAGTAATGAATTTACTTATTTTCTTGCCATCTACAATATTAATATATCAAGAGATGGAAGAAAATTAGTAGAGGTACTGCATGAAACATCTATTCCTCAAAATAATATACTTAAGTCTGCTATATCTCATTAAAGAGATATCTATGTTGGATTTTGCAATTAACACAATACTGTAATAAAATTATACAGTATACTGTAGTAATAGCAGGCAGTTTGTTTTGCCAAAGCCAATTTTCTCCAAAGAAAACCCTCCATTTTAACAACAATGATATTATGATATATTCATTTTATTGTGAGAGAAAAATTGTTCCTCATTATGTTTTTTCAGTGCTTCTTCCAGGATGAAACATTATACTTCAACAATTTTCTAAGGTTCTTTTGGTGATTCTCATTTTTTATAGGAAATCCTTAAAATGACAATTGAGACTTTGTTCATAGGGTAGTTCAAGTGCCAGTGTTTGTTTGTTTGAATTTTGTGGTGTTTGCCCAAGAGATCAGGGCTTTTTTTCTCATAGAATGCCCAGAACGGAATTCTGGCACCTTTTTTCGATGGAACCTTGTAGGGTAGGCAAGGCAGGTTGTATGATGTGTGAGAGTTCCGGCACCTTTTTTTTTTTTTTTTTTTTTAGAAAAAAAGCACTGCAAGAGATAATATGGCATTTATAAATTATGGCATGGAAGAAGAAGGAAACAAAAAGCTGAGAAGTAACAGGGACTTACAATCAAAGAAATTAATTGCTTGACACAGTAAACAAGCTTGAGTTGAAGTTGGGAATATGGCTAAAGAGATAGATAGCTGTCATGGAAACTATATTTTGCTGGAAAAGTGATGGTGAATGTTGTAGACTGAAATAGTAATACTATGGCCTTGGAATCAGATGAACCAAAAGGCTGGAACTTGAAGGATAGTGGGTTAAGTGGGTTAAGAGGGCTCACTACTGAGACTGCTGGTTAAAATCTGCCTGAAACCTGATGTGCAAAGCAAGACTGGCCATTGTATCTTCTGATAAAGGTAGTCCTTAACTTATAACCATTTGTTCAACAACCATTTGTAGTTATGTTGGCACTGAATGGTGGTTACAACTGGCTTTTGGAATTCCTTTCCCAACAGGTGCATCTTTACACCCTCACTTTATGACTGCATCACTTAGCGATGGAAATTCTGGTCTCAGTTGTTGTAAGTTGAGGACCACCTGTACTGACATATGTGCTGATAGATTAAATGGAAAATTAAATAGAGAATACAATAAAAAAGTCTCATGCAAAGAAAGAAAAGTATTGACCGCTTGCATTAGATTTGGAGAACAGGAGAGGAGTGACCATTCTCCAGATTAAGAGACCAGAGAGGGGAATGCTGCCCCTTCCAAACCCAGCTGGCTAAGAATCAAGTATATATTGGTGGTGGCTGGACAAATAAGAGGGTAAAAATAATACGGATGGTGGGAAATTGATTGTATGATTGATCAAGATTTGTCAAACAACCATATTTGGATTTTGGTTACAATGTTATTGCAACATTGGTGGTTTGGGCTAGGAAGCTATATTTGTGAATTGCTTCAGGCTGCAAGCTGCAGAAAAGAAGATGCAATGGCAAGAGGCAATTGTATATCAGGAGATTCTGACTCTGGATGTTGCAAGGAGCCTAGTTCTGCAGATAGTCAAATTTGCTGCCCTATTTGTAAAGCTGGGGCAGAGATACAATCAGACGCTGCTGTCATTGCACTATTGTACTAGATGACAGCAATGTCAATTCCTGAGATGGATTGTGTGGGGTGATTGTGGATTCATTTAATCTTATGGTTGGGGTGACAATGGATTCACTCATAACGTTTCACTGTGTTGTAATTTTAACCTTTCTTTCCCAGGACCAGAGTCTAACTTGGCTTGGAAATTCATGGTCATCATGATACCTATGGACTTGTGCCAGGTCATTGCTGATTTCATTCTCATAACTGGCCACATATTAGGAAGAATCAATCTTTATTATGGTCACAGACGAACACAAAAATTAAACATTAAAATAAATACATTCTCTAGAAATTATTGGAAAATAACTAAGCAAAGTAGTAATATAAATAAGGATCTTTAGTTCTTTAGATATTTTTCCTTATTATCATTGCAGCAGCATAAAATTTTGCTACTGTGCAAGTGGTCGGTGGATTTGAATCCTGAAGGAGATGGGAAGAGAAGGAGTTCATATAGAAATTATCTGATCTCCCTAGGAATCTCTCTAATAGAGGGAGAATGTACATTGATGTCCCTGTAGAACTTCCAGATATGACATGTGACATATCTTCAACTTTCCCATTGCCACATGTACACATTCGCTCAGCTATTGGAATTTTATCATACCTGCTCTCCAGGAGTGCTGAAAGGAGGATATTAAGTCTGGCTGTCAGGTCCCTGTTGGAACACTGCCATTTTGAGGGGAGAGGGGATGCAGGTTGGGAAGTAGAGAATTTACTGCTTTGCTTTGATGTATATGTATGGGAATTTGGGAGGGGGAAGATCAGGGCCATCTGGATGGACTCCTATCTAGCCAGTTTCAGTCTATTACCAAGGATGCGGCACCAGGAAGATGACTTGTTATCACCGTCTTGGCTGGGAGTTCTCAAAACACCTTCACCCCAGCAGATTGGCTCCTGATGGACTGGAGCATTGGGGTGGGGTTTGCATATTGGGGAATTTAGCTTAACGGTTTGAACAGGACCTTCAGATTTCACCTGACTTCCTTCCAATCACTTTCTCTCAGTCAAAGTTTCTTTTGAAATAATGTTTGTTTCAAGAGTCATGCTTTCCTGAGTAGATAGCTGAGGCAGGACCTTACATTAAATGGAATCTGAAAAGTCATCAACCTGGAGAGGCACCTGCCCTACCATGGGGACTGTGCAAATGATGTCTACCCAAGGCAGTGACCAGGAAGAAGCCTAATGCTGGGGTGAAACCTCTGCCAAGGCTCACCCAAGTACGAACTCTTCTGGATGGATGGTGGAAGCTGCCAGCCTAGGGGACTCATTTGAACCTAGATGGTCCATAGGTTTTGGGAAGAAGGATGACTGGGAGGGGAGAATGAAAAGAGTCACCCTTACCAGAGGCAGCTGGCTGGCAGGGATGGAGAGAGGAGCTGGAGGTGCTGGATGATGAGGAGCAAGGGTGTGAACCCAACCACACCAACCACCTCATGAGGCAAGCCATGTGGTTCATGATGGATGTGTTCAAGGACCTAAAAGCACAGGAGGCCTTAGCCCAAATGTCTGGGAATGACGGATGTTGCAATCAACCAGAGAGCAGAAATGGGAAGACCTCACCCTTAGGCACCATGGCAGCAGAGGCAGGAGCTACTGAGGGGGCAGCAGCAGCAATGATGATCCCACAATGGGGACACAGGAGGGCCAAATGCCTTGAGACTGGGTGATGCCATGGAGACACAAAGCACCCCCAAGGTGGGAAGTTTGATGGAGACTCTCAACAACTAGGGTTCTTCCTAGCCCATGTCCTCATCTACATGCAGGAGTATGGCCACAAGATCCCCACTGAGGGGGCCAAGATCTAGATGGTTACCCTGGCCCTGGAAGAAACTGCAGCTAGATGGCTGGTAACTCTCCACAATGCAAATTCCCCAGAGCTGAGGAACTTCAACCAGTTCATGACATCCTGAGGTGGCAATAGCCCTAACCCTAACCCTTTGCCGACTGTAAAGCCTGGGATTACATCAAAACTATGCAGCAGGAGTGTTGGCCAGTAACAGAGTACACCGAGGAGTTTAGAGACCTGGCTTGCCACCTCAACTGGCCAGAAAACATCCTCATGAGGTGTTTCAAAAATGGGCTAAACAATGATCTCTACACTACCTGCATCGCAAGGGGGGTCCCAGTTCACCTGCATGAGTGGTGCATGCTAGCCAAAGAGGTGGAAAATGATCAAACCCAAAATCAGTATTGCACTGGCAAGGCCTGGAAAAAATTACCTCCAGAGAGGAAGGGAGAAGCGACCAGAGCCCATGCCCAACTAATGTGCTCCACCACATGCTTTAAGTGCAGGAAGGAAGGAAGGCCATTAAATAGCCAAATGCCAGGCTAAACACCAAACAAAGAAGGGAGACTAAGCAGCAGGGGGGAAAGCAGAAAAGCCACAACCCCACATGAAGGAGACGGCCCTGAAGAGCATGGAGGTCATGGAGTCCATGCCCTCACCCAATTGGGAGGAAGGAATTCTGACCCCGTTGGAAGACCAGGGGTCTACCGACATTGATGACGATCCTTTGGTAAGTGGCCTAATCGCACCAGCAACTATGCCTATAGAATTGCATCTCCTGGGTGCTGGAAAAAAAAGCATCCCAAAAACCCTAGTAGATTTGGGGTGCACCAGGTGCCTAGTGAGCTCAACACTAGTGGAAAAATTGGGGATCCACTTGAGGAGGCTAAAAACCCTGATAGCATTCTGTCAACTGGATGACTCAATCACAAGGGCCATCCTTGCCACTTTTTCCATCAAACCCCTAAGGATGAAAATGGGGAACCACTTAGAGACTTTAAACTTTGTAGTAGCCCCTGGGATGGAGACTCCCTTTGTCCTGGGGTTAGCTTGGCTGACAAAGTGGAAACCATGGGGGAACTGGAGAAAGGGGCTATTAAAATTCCTGCCAAGGGACAATGCCTGCCCAAATGTGTCTTATGCCAGGAGGTGGAGCTGTGGCACAGGGAGAGCACCTCCCAACCATCCCTAGAGAGATGTATTTAGTGAGAAAGCTCTCTCCCAACCGACCCATGGACTGTGCCATTGAGATTGTCCCGGGGGCCAAACTACTGAAACCAAAACTTTACTTAATGACCCCGAGGGAGTTAGATGACTTATGTGCTTTCATTGACAGAAACCTAGCCTGGGGCTTCATCCAAACAGCACGACCTAGGGTGGCCACCCCTGTCCTGTTTAGCAAAAAAAAAGAACAGCTCTCTTCGCCTCTACATTGACTATTGTGGGCTGAATGCAGTGTGCATGGAAAATAGGTACCCCCTTCCCCTAATGAAGGATATGTTGGTCTACCTGACCAAGGGGAAATTTTTCTCTAAACTGGACTTGTGAGAGGCTTACTATCACATTAGAATTAGAGAAGAGGATGAATGGAAAACTGCTTTCAGCTGCCTACTCAGTTGCTTCCAATTCAAGGTACTCCCTTTCTGACTACAAGGGGCACCCACAGTGTTCATGCAGCTGATAAATGAAGTGCTACATGAGCACCTGTATAAGGGGCTGCTGGTGTACCATGATGACATATTAATTTACATGGAGATGAAAGACAAGCACATGAAGTTGGTCAGAGCCATTTTAAAGAAACTCTGGCTGCCAAGCTATTTGCTAAACTATTCAAGAGTGAATTCCACAAAGACAAAACTGATTATCTGGGGTATCAACTTTCCCACGAGGGGTTGAGATGGATCCACAGAAAGTGCAGGCAATGCTAAAATGGGCACCACCACGCACCAGGAAGCAGTTGTAAAGCTTCTTGGGATTTGCTAACTTTTACCAGCAATTCATCCCTTCCTTCGCTCAAATTGCCCTCCCCATCACTAACCTTCTGAAAATGAGGGAAAGGGGAGACAAACCAAAACCACCCAGCCATTGAAGTGGACTATGCAATGCCAAGCGGCATTTGAGAAACTCAGCTGGCTTTTTGCAGCTGAACTGATGCTGAGGCACCCAGACCCAGAGAAATCTTTTGTAATCCAAGCTGATGCCAGCAACGTAGCAATGGGGCCCATATTACTACAGAAAAATGAGCAAGGGCAATTGCAACCATGTGCTTACACATCAAAAAAGCTGGTTGACACCGAATAGTGCTGGGTGGTGTGGGAAAAGGAAGCATACACCATAAGTTGGGTGCTCCTCTCCTGGAGACATTTTCTAGAGAGAAGTAAAATTTCATTCCAGGTGTGGACTGATCATAAAAACTTGGAAGTGTTAAAAACTCCTCAGAAGCTATCCATTAAACAAGTGTGATACTTGTTTAATACTTCCAACATTTCAATTTCACCCTATGTTATTTACCAGGGGGGGGAGAGAACTTCCTAGCAGATGCTCTGTCAAGAATGCCACAATACAATAGCTCAAAAGTGGAGATAATCAAATATTTGATCTCTTCCAATCAATTAGCCACACAGGGCTCAGCAGAAGGAAAAAGCACCAATGGAAAATGACACAGCGGCAGCTTATAAAAAGGCTCTAGAAGAATCTCTGCTCTATTCAAGGTAGACTAGCCTGGGTGTGTGGAAAGTTACATGTGCCTGCCAGTCAAAGAATAAAAACTATGCAGGCATGCCATGACTTGAAACTGGCAGGGCATTTTGGTTTTGTGAAAATGCTACACCTTCTCAAAATATAATTTTGTTGGTCCTCCCTGAAAAAGGAGATTGAGAGTTATATTTCCAGGTGCCCTATTTGTGCAGCAGCAAAACAAAAGCAAGGGAAAACACCTGGACTCTTTCAAACGGTCACCAAACCATCAGCACCATGGAGAGAGATCTCTATGGATTTTATCGTGGCACTCCCTGAAAGCGCAGGAAATGCCATAATTTGGGTCGTGATTAACCTATTCTCCAAGCAAGTACATTTTATTCCCTGTCAGAAGATACCCACTGCAAAGTGGCTAGCCAAAATGTTCCTACACCACATCTATCACTTACATGGGGCACCACTTCCAAATTCTGGAGAGCACTTCTGGACTTGCTAGGTACCAACCAAGGGATCAGTTCTGGTCACCATCCATTAATGAATGGGGAGACAGAATGAACAAACTCAGTTTTGGAGCAGTACCTTTGATATTTTATCAGCTACCAACAGGACAACTGGACTGACCTTCTATATTTTGCTGAAGTAGCTTGCAACAACGCAGTGCACAGCAGCACCAGGTTTACTCTCAAGTGGTGACAGGACAAGATTTCAACTCTATGCCTGAACTACCTCCCAAGAGCCAACAATCCCTTCCCTGAAAGAATAGATTGGGCAGTTAAAAAATGCCTGGCCAGCTGTTTGTAAAGCACTTATCGAAGCCAGGGAAGCTTACAAAATCCAAGTTGATAAAAAAAAAGGTTTGAACCTAAGCCATTCCACATTGGAGACCAGGTGTACTTATCTACCAGGTTCCTTCAGTCTTTACAGCCCTCAAAGAAATTAGAGCCCAAATTTCTGGGGCCTTTCCATATCAAACACATTATTAACCTAGTTACAGTAGAATTGGAGTTACCTAAATTGTTGAGGAAAATCCACCCCTTTTTGATTGCAGTTTGTTAAAAAAAATGAGAGAGTCTCCCCTTTAAGACCCATGCCTCCACCTACTCCCAAAACTTTTATGGTTGAAGGAGAACCACACTTTGAAATTAAAGAAATCCTTGACTCACACACATAGGGGAACCACCCAGTACCTAGTAACATGGCAAGGTTTCCCTGGGGCCCAGAACAAATGGGTACATAAGAAACATGTTAAAGCCGCCAGACTGCTTAAACATTTCTATGACAAATAACCTGATAACCCTAAATGATATGTAATCATTTTGTTTTCTTATTCCTCATTTATTATTTTCTGTCATCCAGGTATGGCTCTTCTTCTTTTAGGAGGGCAGCATGTCAGATCCATGTCAGAATGCTGCCATTCTGATGGGAGGGGGATGCAGATTGGGAAGTAGAGAATTTACTGCTTTGCTTTGATATATATGTATGGGAATTTGGGAGGGGGGAGATGAGCTATTAGGGCCATCTGGATGGACTCCTATCTGGCCAGTTTCAGCCTGTTACTAGGACCAGGCACCAGGAAGACAATTTGTTATCACCTTCTTGGCTCAGAGTTCGCAAAACACCTTCACGCCAGTGGATTGACTCCAGAAGGACTGGGGCATTGGGGTGGGGTTTGCATATTTGGGAATTTAGCTTAATGGTTTGAGCAGGAACTTCAGATTCCACCTGACCTCTATGAAAGGAAAAAATATCTTAATAATTCTTTCTGTATAAATCAAACATATTTATTTATTTATTTATTTATTTATTTCCATTAACTTATATGCCGCCCTTCTCCCCACGGGACTCAGGGCGGCTCACAGCATGTTAAAACAACACAAAACATTTCCCCTATAAAAGCCAATTAAAAACCAAATATTTATAGCTGTGTCTTGTTAAAATCATTAAAATTTCTTTGATAGTCAATTAAAATAAAGGCCGGTGTCTGCTGAGAAATATTTAGTTAAAGAAAGAACTGTGACCTTTGCAGTAGATGGTGAAAGATTGTGGTCAGCACACATTTCCTCATGTAAGCAGAACAAGGAACAAGAAAGTAAGAGGATTGAGGAACTGAGCCTTGTTCATGGGTACAATGACACATGTAGAATGGTAGTGAGGAAAGTAGTGGTTAGAGCATGGACAAAGAAGAACAGGAAACCGGCTCGGTAGCCAGGGCAATGGAATAAGAATACAAAACTAACACAGTGGTCAGTTCCAGCCCCAAGAAAGGGAAGTAGCAAAGAAAGCATTTCAGAAAATCATATGATAATGGTTTTAACAAGAAGAGGGAAATGGGACGGCTATTGGGTAGCAGTGGAATGTCAAGGGGTGGGCATAGTGCTAAGGTATAAAGCCTGCCTCAAAGATCTGGGTTTTTCCCCCTCCTTACAATCACTTTCTCTCAGTCAAAGATTTTTATTGAAATAACGTTTGTTTCAAGAATTATGCTTTCCTGAATAGACAGTTGAGACAGGACCTTACACTGGCTTTAAAAATGCTTTTCTACTCTTAGGAAAAATCAGGTCTTTCAGATACCTTGCTGGTTCCCACACACCCCATTTAATCCTGATTTCTGCTGTTGAGAGACATCCTGTTTAGTTCTAGCTGGAACTCCATGTCTCTTATTCTATTGGTAACCACTTGCTTGACTTGATCGTAGCCTAGGGATATTAAAAACAGTGGGGAAAGTCCATAGAAGGCCAAATTATGCTCTATGCCTGTTTCCAGGGAGAGGGACATCGTCTATCAGGACTAAAGGGGTCAAGCCCTCTGAGAAGAATTGAGTGTTTGATGTCCCACTAGGTGCAGCTAAAATTGATCACAGGACTTTTGTTTGTATGGTTTCTAAAGACGCTTTCTTCAAAATTTTGTTTGTGCCCTGTAGAAAATTTGCACCAGTGTTTTAGAGTTTAAGAGTTTAAGGCTGCAGGGACTAACTGTCCTCTGCCTGTGTAAAAAAAGTGTTTGATCGCTGTTGAATATCTAAGAGCTGATTGATTGTGGGGTCCAGATGTGCCTTCCAAATATCTTTGGTATGGAAAACCATCCCAAGGTACTTGAATGTATTGATCTGTTCTAGATTGTACCCTTCTACTCTCCAAGAGTATTGAATAGCTCTTTTAGCAAAAACTAGGATTTTCGATTTATCAAAATTGGCAATTTTTGAGTACTACCAGTCACCTAACAAGGTGTCAAAAACTTGATGACCCCCCCAAAAGTGATAAAGTACAGATAGTCCTCGACTTACAACAGTTCACTTAGTGACAACAGCATTAAAAAAGTGACTTATGACCATTTATCACACTTATGATTGTTACATCATCCCCAGGGTCATGTGATTTACATTCGGATGCTTGGCAACTGATTCATACTTATGATGGTCACAGTGTCCCAGGGTCATATGGTCACCTTTTGCAACTTTATGGCAAGTGAAATCAATGGCCAGCTCATCATTAAGGTTGCAGGGCACCTGTGGGAGGTGTGGGAAGGGCTGTGGGGGGATCCAGCAGCTCTAGTGAAAGGGGGTGGGAGTGGGGTGGGCACCAGGGCATGGTCCACCAGAGGAGGTTCGTCATCCCTCTTGGGCCATGCAGGGGACTCCCGGACAGTGATGTGGGCTGTCTGGAGCCCTGGGTAGTGGAGGCCAAGCACCCAGGCCAGCCCTCGAGCTCCCGGGGCACCAGGACTCTGCAGCCCCACTTCTCCGAGGGGGGACCTGGCTGTACTTACCTCCTCATCAAGGCTGCTGCTGCTGATGTGCTGACTCTCCTTAGCAGGTTGCTCATGATGGGTGCAGGAGGGCAAAGTGCATGGGTCAGAGAGAGGCCCACTTCCTCTTCATGTAAGGAGACCTGGCTTTGTAACGAAAGTATCCTTAGCGATAGGATGGGAGACCATCAGGATAGGCCAGGAGGAGGGGGCAAGGGGATGGTGAAATGGCAGCAGGGCTACTGGTTGCCAAGTGCTAAGGTAGGACTTCCCTCAGACCCTCCCTCCCTCTCATTCCAATCTCCCTCCTACCTTCCTTGCTCCCTCCATCCCTACCCTCCCTCTTTCCCTGCCTCCCTCCTTCCCTCCTTCTCATTGTCCCTTCCTTCCTTCCCTCCCTCTCATTGTCCCATCCTACCTTCCTTCCTTCCCTCTCTCTCATTGTCCCTTCCTTCCTTCCCTCCCATTGTCTCTTCCTTCCTTCCTTCCTTCCTTCCTTCCTTCCTTCCTTCCTTCCTTCCTTCCTTCCTTCCTTCCTTCCTTCCTTCCTTCCTTCCTAGGAAGGGACAAGGGGAGGGGGAGAGGCTACAGCTGGCAGCCATGGCTTGAAAGGCCACTGTAAATTCCTGTACAAGAGTTGGCAGAGCCTTAAGAGCAGAGTGGCAGGAAGATATTTGCAATGAGGGAGGGAGAAAAACAGTCAAGAAATGCAGCTGGGGAAGAGTCACCCTTTGGGAGGAATGAAGAAAGGCAGCATCCACTGAAGGAGACCAGCAAATGGCCATCGCCCACTTCACACACCCATGGACTCCAGGGGAGGGGACGCCGCAAGTGGCATGAGAGTTCATGTTACCTGTGCTACGCCGCTCAGCTCCCCCAGCCTGCCTGGTTTTGGCAGGCAGCAGCGTGCTCTCCTCAGAAAGACTGGGCTGGGCGAGATGAACAGGCGAGAAGCCGAACCTGCCTGGACATGTGCAGAGGCGGTGGCGAGTGCATGGCGCATGGCATCCTGGGTGACTGTTTTGCCCTGCAGGCCGACCGCATTCTGAGTGCTTTGCTTTCACCCAGTACACCAAGTGCCATGCGCTTGCCGCCGCCTCTGCATGTGCCCAGGAAGGTTTGGCTTCTTGCCGGTTTGCTTCACTCAGGCCAGTCTCTCCGCATGGTGAGGAGAGCACGCTACTGCCTGCCAAAACTGGGCAGACTGGGGGGGGGGGGCTGGGCGGCATAGTGCAGGTAATGTGAACTCACTCCGCTCATAGGGTCCCCTCCCCCAGAGTCCATGGGTGTGTGAAGTGGGTGAGGGCCATTTGCTAGTCTCCTTCAGGGGATGCTGTTTTTCTTCATTCCTCCTGGAGGGCAACCCTTCCCAAGTTGAGTTTCTTGCCTGTTTTTCGCTGCCACCTGTGTACGCGCCTGGCCTGTTTTTTATCCTCTCTTCCCTCACCCCTCCTCCTCCTCTTTCTTTTGCCTTTGGTGCAGCTCCAGCTGACTCCTTCTCTCAAAGCTGCATCTTTTTTCTCTCCCTTCCCACCCTAACTGCCTCCTTTTATATCCCTTCCTGTCTCCACCTCCCTCTTCCTTTTTCTTTGGGTGTGCCGGAATTGCCGGTCCTGGGGTCTTTGCCTCACCCCAACAGCCCTGCAGCTCCTGAGGACTCTCTCATGGCAAGTCCTGCACTACACTGCTTTGGCTTGTTCCCTTCCCTGCTACACTTAGCTAGGCTAGGCATGGCCACATACCACCTGCCAGGTGCCAATTACCACCGGTTGAAAAGCCCTGATCAAAGGTCTGTTTAAAGTCAAGGAAGGCCACAAAAAGAGAAGATTTATTTTTATATGTATATTTTTATACAAGCTGGTGAAGTACCAAAATATGGTCAACTGTTGATCTCCCTTCCAACTTGTTCATCTTTAATTATGTCTTATGTGATTAGCCAATCTTGAAGTTTGTGGTTTAGGTGCTTAGCATACAACTTCCTAACGCTCAATAGACTAATGGGCCTGTAGTTACATGGATCATTTGTATTGTCCTTTTTATAGATTGGTATAATAATTGCTATTCCAGTGTAAAGAGAGATGCTAAAAGGGGTGTCCACCAGCTAAGTTTATTTTTAATTATTTCTAGGAGAACACAATCAGCACTGGGAACCTTACTAACCTTAAGGGATCTGATCAGCTGGAATACCTGTCATGGTGTAACTGGTAGCCAGTAAGGGGCTGGGTCCAAATTAATCTGGCTCTCATTTCCTGGGCAGGATACAACTCTCTAAAGTATTCCTCCCAGGCGTGAGTTGGTACTTGGTTAGTTGGGGGAGGGAATGATGTTTCCAGTCCTGTAGTGATATGCCAAAAAAGGGATGTATCTTTCATCATAACTGATTGAAATAATTTATGCCAGGACTCCTTCAATGTTGCACTTTTCTTTTCCTTTAAAAGGGCCTTATATAGTTCCTTCAAACATCTTAGGTAGTGAGTTTGATCCTCAGAAGGGGAGTTTTTAATTTTTGTATACTCTATATTATACGCCCTCTTTAATTGTACACAATCCCAATCAAACAATTTTCTATTCTTTATAACCCGTTTTCTGAAATGAGGCAGTGTTTCATTGGTGAGAACTGATTTTAGATTGGCTATTAAGGTTTCAAATCCATCTAGATATGATCCTTGAAATTTACTTTCTAGGAGCTGTGCATACAATTCTAGAGTTTCTGAGGCTTGCATCCATTTGGTGACTTCAATTGCATTTTTCTCAGTCCATTTAATTCTCACCTAGGTATTATAGTTATCAAGCCTTGGTGGATAGATTGAGTTAGCTCTTAGAAATTTCTAGTTGAATGTCAAGAGTTACAATTACTGGATAGTGGTCACCTTCACTATCTACATCCATCTTCTGTACAAAATTCAAAAGGTCACATGATATTACCCAGTAATCAACTGCATATTTTCTTCCTGCAACCCAGTAGGTGTATTCTGCTGGTTCCCACTTATGGAACTATTAAGGTCCAGATCTGCAATCATCTACCTTGCACATAGACCTGCCTTGTTATTTTTCAGCCTTTATATTCTATAGAATATAAGGGTTACTGTCAATGCTACTAACATCGGATGTTCTTGCTTGACAATATATAAAGATGCAGACATTTCCTATTTAACCTGTGTATTACTTTTAGAGTTAAAATTAGGTGGTGCTGGAGAGGAGGGGGAAGAATGTGCTTGGGGACTAGTTAGCCATAACAATATCTCAGTAGAGTATTCTTCAAGGTTAGTTGTAATAAGAGGAGATAACGGGAGGGAAGTTCACACTTCAAACTAATTGGAGAATGTGATTAATGACTGTTAAATGAATGAGTGAGTTATGCTTTGATACTGTGTGTTTGGGGGAGGAGAATTCAGATTTTGGCTTCTCTATGTATGTGCCGAAGCTATGTTGGAAATTAAAGATTCTTTAAGGTAAACAATGCCTCAAAGTTCTTTGAAGAGCTTCTTCTTTCGGAACCATGACAGTTACTCTACTAAGTTCTCCTCATAATGGATCTTAAATTGGTTAAATGGTGTATGATCATTTGGTCCCATCCTAGCATTTAAATCCCTGCCTATAATTATTGCAGCTGTGGGATACAGTATTTGTCTAAACAACTAGAGATACTTTTTCTATGTACTCCCAAATATTATTGACCAGATTGTACTTATTAAGAGGGAGAATATAAATATTTAAAAGCAAAATCTCCACCTATTTGGATGAGAGCAAGGTAGTCACAACCCATGGCTGTAAAGAAGGCAGTGAGACACATTTAAATTGCAGAGCTGAGCTAACTAGGATCACTGTACCATCTTTAGATCTCCCTCCCACCTTGCTCGGGGCAACTGGGATAGAGTTAACCCAGTAGTCATCTAACTTCACCTCTAAAGAGACCCAGGTTTCTTGTAGGAAGAGACATCAAATTGTGATATATAGTTAAAAAAATGGTCTTTTGACGGGACTGACCAGCCAGCGATGTTCCAAGTTAGAAGGGAAAGAGGATAGTCATTTGAGGCCCACTAGGAGATACAGTTTTAACAAGAAGCTGTGAGGTTATTATATTGGTCTGGGAGGTCAGCAACCATTATGGCCTCCTCCAAGGGATGACTTGACCCATATACGTGCTGCATCAGCTCTTGGGGTTTTTCTTCAGAGTGGATGACATTGACACCATTTAGCAATGTGAGGAGCTTCTGCAGAGGTGCTGGACAGAGATGTTAAATCATGCTGCATCTGGCTCTGTGTTTTTGAGGTTGGCAAGATTCCCCTGTCCATCCCTTGATCTGTTGCTGGAATCCCCATGGAATATCCTCATGAAAGTGATGACTCCTCCTCAACTGGAGGATCCATTATTTACTGATGGGAAAGTAAATGTTTGGAGATATAAGTGGCTCAGCTGTGGTGATTGTGACCAACAAAGTTTTCTTCACATTTTCTAATTTAAACAACATATTGTCTTGTTCTTTTTGTGCTAAGGAGCCAAAAGCATTAATAAGGTCAGCTTTTGTGCTAAGAACATCTTCGTCAAGTAAGACTGACTGACTCCCACACTCTTGCTCTCTCAAGGTTGGGAATGAAGAAGTAGCAACCTTGGGAGCTAGCATATTAGCTATTAAGGTTTAACCTTTTCATCACAAAAGACTCTGGTAGGAAAAAATTGAAAGGAAGCTAGATAAAGGACAGGTGTATCTGCTTCCAATTTGGGGCATCTGGGAGTCATTTGACAGCACACAGATCAATCTGCCCACCTTGGCAGTGAAGAAGCTGACATAAGGAAGCTAGGCTTGCTCTCCTGGTATTACAATGTCCAACATTAAATCTGTTCATACAAATTCTGAGAGTGATCTGTTGTGTTGCAATAAACAATTTAATCTGGTGGAGGATACTTTGCTGGCTTCCAAGGAGTCTTTAACATTTGTAAGTTTCCCTCTCTTTGATTTATCAGAAGATAAAGTATTATGCTTAGAGAGCTATGGCTTTTTGACAAGTTATTTAGCTATTTCTTTAGCTCTTTGCTCCTTATTAGTACACTTGCCCAGAGTGGGAGATTTGACTGTGCTTGTTACAGAGGCTTTTGTGGGAGTTCTTTGCTTTTGAAGAAAAACAACTATATCTTTTTTCAATGTTTCCAGTTCATGCTTTATGGCTGTAAAGTTACTCAAATATGGAGATAACAGTTTGCTCTATGAGGAGGCATTGTTTTGCCATAAACTCAGTTGAATTTTCCTATGGTAGTGTCAGAATCCAATTATATTTCATTTCTATCTACCTACTCTGATAAAAAACCAATTCTTACTCTATTCTGGATTATGTCATACTACGAAAGGGGAGGAGGGTAAACATGGGGTTTTTATGACTCTTCACTTCCTTCCTTCACTACAAAGTGACCGTTTGTTGATTCTCTTCGAGAGAACTAACCATAACAATATGGCCATCGCCTTTCATCTTACTCTCTCTGAAGAGTAAGTCCCCTTTGCGGGCAGTGAAGAAAAGGGGTGGGAAATGC
The DNA here is from genome assembly GCF_001527695.2 of Protobothrops mucrosquamatus. NCBI lineage: Eukaryota > Metazoa > Chordata > Lepidosauria > Squamata > Viperidae > Protobothrops > Protobothrops mucrosquamatus. Next base: position 106,714 of record NW_015387067.1, on the reverse strand, counting down.
AACACCTGGGATCTAGGAAAAGAGAGGATGAGTGATCGTGCCAATGGAGCGGACTGACGATTGAATTGCCCGGAGGAACTGTGGGGTGGGGGCTGCTTGGGAACACTTTAAAACATGGAATGGTGGGAGAGGATTCCCCAGATCCTGTCTAGCATGCCTACAATCAGTTTCTCTTAATAAAGATCCCTGTTGGAAGAGATATTCCAAGAGTTTTGTCTTCTTAAGATGTAAATTGAGGTGGATCCTTACATTAGACAGGATCTGCAAAATTAGTCCACCTGGAAGGGAGAACCTTGCCGGGAGACTTTGCAAAAAATACCATGTCAGACGATGGAGCAGGGAAGGGAGAAAGCTCCTCCCCTGGAGAGGGAGCCACTGTCCCGACTGAAAATCTGCCAGATGTCGGGATCTGAGAGGTCAGATTCCTCAGGAGAAGAGGTGGTGGAGACGCGTAACAACAAACCTCAGTGGTCAATGGTCGTTGGAAAGAAAGGCGAGTGGGAAAAGAAATCAAGAAAGGTGACCCTGAGACAGGGGACCAACCAACCAGAATGGAAGCAGGAGATGGGGAAATCCCTGTACGCAAGCGAAGAGGAAGGAAGCTGGGCACCGCACTCGAGCTGGATCCTAGAGAAAACTATCGACTTGAAGAGAACCCTCAGCTCCATAGGAGAGGAGAATTCTGAGCCCTATGGGCACACCAGCTCCTGGAGCCGCAACTGGAGAGGCACTGAGGGGGAATTGGAACCTGCAGCCCCGGGGACGTCCGCTGATCCAGTAGTCCCCACTCCCCGCCGACCCGCAGATGGTGATCTGGATGGAAGACAATACCACCGACAACGAAGGCACTGATCCATTCAAAGACTCCCACCACTGGACGCGAGATTCAAGGGGGAACCAACACGCTTGGGATTTTTCCCGACCCAAGTCCTCAGCTACATGGAGGAATACGGGCAGCACATTTCTAGTGATGAAACCCGTATCCAAATCGTTGATTCTCTTCGAGAGAACTAACCATAACAATATGGCCATCGCCTTTCATCTTACTCTCTCTGAAGAATGCAATCTGCTCTGGATGGGCCGGCCACAGATTGGGTGGTGAATTTGCATGACTCCAATGCCCTAGAGCTCAATGACTTCAACCGTTTCATGTCCTCTCTGAGAAGGCAATTTGAGGACCCCCTGGCTGATTTCAAAGCCCACGAAAGGATCAAAATGATGAGGCAAGGCAAATGCCTGGTAGCCGAATATACACAAGAATTCTGGGCCATTGCCAGCAAACTGAACTGGCCAGAAGACATCCTCCTTAGCCATTTCAAAGACAGTCTAAGCTTCGACCTATATGATGCTTGCCTGCCCCGAGGGGACCCACACCAACTTGACGAATGGTACATCCTGGCAGAGGAAGTAGAGATCAACCTGAAGAGGCACCGCCGAGGAAAACAATGGAGCTGCTTACCGCCTGAGTCAATGCGTGAACCAGTGAAACCATCGGCTATCACCAAGAAGCAAATAGGGTGTTTCAAGTGCGGGAGAGAGGGGCATTGGGCTTTAGAATGCTGCTCAAAAGCCCCCCACTACAACCCAGACAGATCACCGGCCAGAAAATCCAGGAAGTCTCCAGCTAAGCCAAAAGAATCTTCCATAAGAGTGATGGAGGCTGTGGAATCCCCTACCTCTGCCCATCGTGGGGAAAGAACTCCAGCTTACACCGCAGGGCCGGTGGATGCCTCAGACGACAGCTCTGAGGGCGAACTCCTGGTAAGTGGATCTATCACACCCATACTCAAGACAGTGACTATATTAATTCCCTCCATGCCCAAAGCTGTCAAGGTGAAAGCCTTAATAGACTCTGGCTGCACCTGCTGCCTCATTAGCCCGATGTCAATGCTGCAAATACTATATATTCTTGCTTTGACAATATGCAGAACTGTCTGGTATTTTTATAGTTAAACCAGCAACTGGGAAAAAGGGAGGAGAATAAGGATAGCTCGGGGGAAAGAAACCGGAAGTAAATTACATCTTCCAAGTTGATTGGAAGATGTGAACCATGACCCCAAAATAAGGGAGTGGAAAATGCTTAGAATGTATATGCGTAACGGAAGAGAAGCCAGATCTAAGCATTTCCACCATGCTGTACTGACGTCTCTGTAACCTTAATAAATGCTTTTAGGAAAAAATATGCCTGAAAGTCCTTTTAAGTGTTTCGTTAATCAGACACATGACATCATGCTTAGGTCTGGCTTCTCTTCCGTTACGCATATACACATGACACATGACACCCGACACTAGTGGGGAATCTGGGCATTCCATCGAGGAGGCTAGAACAACCAATCTCATTTGGCCAGTTAGATGGGTCCATAGCAGGAGGGGTGAAAGCTACCCTAGCCACGTTACCAATCCACTTCTCCCTGGGCAACCACAAGGAAGATATAACGTTTGTAGTGACCCCAGGCATGGAATGCCTGATGATCCTAGGGATGGAATGGTTAAAGAAATGGAACCCCTGGGTAAATTGGAGGACGGCAGAAATCAATTTCCCGAAAGGGAACCCCACGGACTTAAAACCCCAAGGGGATATACCAAAATTAAGAATGGAAAAAGCGTCCATGGGAGAAGAAAAGGGGCTACCAGAAATACCAGAGGAATACAGAGATCTTGCTGAAGTTTTCAGTGAGGAGAGGGTGGATGAGCTTTCCCCCCCCCACTGACCCACTGACTGTGCCATAGAATTCAAGCCTGGGGCAAAACTCCCGAAGCCCAGATTATACTCCATGAGCCCAAAGGAGAAGGAGGAAATGGAAAGATTCATAAAGAAAAATCTAGAAAGGGGGTTCATTGAACCAGCCAAGCCTAAAGTGGCCACCCCGGTCCTCTTTAGAGAGAAGAAGGACAGCTCTTTATGCTTATGCGTTGATTATAGGCTCCTCAATACAATCAGTGAAAGCAACCTATACCCTCTGCCCCTCATGAAGGACATGTTATCACACCTCTCGAAAGGATTTTTTTTTTTACTAAAGTAGATCTGAGGGAAGCGTATTACCACGTGAGAATTAAGGAAGGGGATGAATGGAAAACCGCATTTAACTGCCCAATGGGGTGCTACCAATTCAAAGTTTTGCCATTTGGATTACAAGGGGGCCCCACAGTATTTATGCAATTAATCAATGACGTTCTAAGGGAGCACCTATTTAAGGGGGTCCTGGTTTACTTACACAATATCCTTATCTTCACTGAATCAAAAGAGGAACATGTCAACCTAGTCAGAGCGGTTTTAAAGAAACTGCGAGCCGCCCACCTATATGCCAAACTATCAAAATGCAAATTCCACCAGGAAAGGATAGACTACCTAGGTTATCGCATATCCCCACAGGGCATTGAAATGGACCCAGAGAAGGTCAGAGCAGTATTAGAATTGGCACCACCTCGCACAAAGAAGAAACTGCAAAGTTTCCTGGGTTTCGCAAACTTTTACGGCCAATTCATTCCCTCATTTGCCCAGATAGCCTTGCTCCTCACGAACTTACTAAAAATGAAGGGAGCATCCTCAGTAAAACCTAGCCAGCCACTAAAATGGACAATGGAGTGCCAAGCGGTGTTTGAGAGATTGAAGAGACTCTTTTTTGCTGAACCAGTACTGAGGCACCCAGACATGGATAAACCCTTCGTAATACAGGTGGATGCAAGTGATGTGGCAGTGGGGGCTGTACTATTAGAAGAAAATGATGAAGTGGTATTGCAAACATGTGCGTATACATCTAAGAAACTCACCGAAATGGAACAGCGCTGGCCCGTGTGGGAGAAAGAGGCATACGGGATACTCATGTGGTGCCACTTCCTGGAAGGCAATAAAATCCCTTTCCAGTTGTGGACAGACCACAAAAATTTGGAAGCCTTGAAAACACCCAGGAAGCTCAACCCCAAGCAAGCCCGCTGGTCCCAGCATTTTCACCAATTCCACTTTACGCTCAAACATTTGCTGGGGGGAAAGAACTTCCTGGCAGATGCATGCCCCAATATAACAGCACGCAAGCCACTGACTCTAAACCGATGATGGTAGAATCACAACTGGCAGCGCCAGTAACCACCAGAGCCCAAGCTAAATTAAAACCGCAGCTGGGTAGCCAAACTGGAATTGAATTCTGGAAATGTTTGGAAACAGATGAATGGTTCCAGAAAAATAAACACGTGTGCACAATGGGTGGGGGAAAAGTTATATATACCAACCACCCAAAGAGTCACATTCATGCAGCTTTGCCATGACACAAAATCAGCAGGGCATTTTGGATCTATAAAAACATTACACTTAATTAGACATTCAATAAATCATTTATAAGCCAATAAAAATATTTAAAATATCATGTAGTAGTATTTACTGCTTTATTGACTGCTTGATGTCTGGTGCTAACTCCTTAGTAAATTATTCATGATAAAAATGAATGTCATCATACAGTAAATATCAACATAAATGTTAAACTATTAACAATAATCTGTTTTAATTCCATGGTCATATAATTATAGATTGACTTGTATAATAACAGAACTTTTATATTAGTCCCTTGCCAAGTCTAGATCAATGATGGGATTAAATAAAATCACTAATCTCTGCAGGGAGAACAGACCAATTAAAATAGCATCTGATGGATCCAGATAGTTTTCCCCCCAGAAATCTGTTGGGCAATTCTGTTGAATGCCTTATTAGCCTCTGGGATATGAAGGTGATCAGGTCAATAAATAAGATTGTTCCTAAGCTGTTAACATTGCTTGCTTATTCCAGATGGCTGTTTAGTTTTCAGAGGACATTTGGGACATCAAATAAGCAAAGAGATGCCTGCAGAAATGTCAGCAGGACACAAGTATAAGTTCAAATGCGAGTCCTCTGTTTGACAATAAGAAAGCAAGGGTTTTTTGACCTTATTGCTCTGCAAAATTCACCCAATTGTAGTACTTAGATCAGGGGTGTCAAACTGCCAGCCTACGGGCCGGATGCGTCATGCGGAAGCTGTGCCCACCCCATTGCCACCAATGGCAAAACCGTCCTGATACATTGCGCAATGTCACATGACGTCGCAAGTTTGACATGTCTGATTTAGATTATCCCAAACCCTTTGGAAAGCCAGGAGTAACATTCCATTTAGTGTAAGCTATAATTGTTTGACTGTTATAAATAAAATGAAACATGAAATGAATAAAATGAAACATTTATTGAGTTTTACTCCATTTTATGACCTTTCTTGCTACAGTTGTTAATTGAATCACTGCAGCTGTTAAGTTAGTCACATAGTTGTTAAGTGAATCCGGTTTCCCCATCGACTTTGCTTGTCAGAAGATTGCAAATTGTGATCACATGATGAGCACTGCAACCATCATAAATATAAGTCATTTGATAAACATCTGAATTTTGATCATGTGACCATGGGGGTGCTGCAATGGTCATGTAAAAAACGGTCATAAATAACTTTTTTCAGTGCTGATGTAATTTTGAACAGTCACTAAATGAACAGGTGTATCTCAAGGACAACATGTACAAATAAATTTAACATGCATCTTCAGTGGTTTATACATTTTAATAAAGTATACTAGAGTGGTTGAGAGGGTGGAGGGAAGGAGGTAGAAGGAAGGAGGGAAGTAGGCTGAAGAGAGGGAATGTGTTCCTGTGAGGCTGTTGAGCATCTTAGAATGGGAGGTTTTTTTAGTTTGTTTTTTTTTTATTAATTGTATTATTGATTTATGCCATAATTGTATGTTCGTTTATTTTGAAAAAAAAATCAATAAAATTTGTTTATAAAAAAAAATAAAAAAAATAAAATAAAGTATACTCATTAAAGTCATGCTTCAAACCATGTTCATATTATTGGTATTAAATTTCCCTGAATGAAAAATGAAACAGAAGATTTGGGATATTTTTTTGGGGGGGGGAGAGAAAATTCTCAAAATTCACGCATACTTTAATTTTTCATCAATAGTGAAGAAAGCTTAACAATAGTAACACTCCTGGAGGCTTTTTTCATTATATTTGTCTTCTCAGAGCTTACCTTGAAACTAGATCAATAATATTATGTGAAAAATACATCTAAAATAAAAACCAATTATAAACAAATAAATAAAAATTGGTTTAGAATTAGTGTAGAATAATCTGACACATTTGATCAAGTATTTTTGCAGTAGTCTTAAATCAATAGAATCTCACTATTCCATCTTTCTTTTGTCATTAATCATTAAAATGGTTTAATCCCCACTCATATGGGAAGCAAGAATGGAACACAATTAATGCTTGCAGTGCCTGAAATTAAGACTGATGAATAATTTTCAAAGAACAGGAAACCAATAAAACTCTAAAAGTAACTATGATTTCCTTCAGAGCTGTTGCAAATAACTTTTGGCAACAAACTAGCTAAATGGGAATTTTAACAGTTCAGGCCTACAGATCTGAGAGGCACAAGAAAAATCTAGCTAACCAAACTCTGGTAACTTTTCAGACAAGGGAAAACAATGGCAACATTAAAAGATGTTGCCCCAGCTGATCAAAAGAACCCGATTCTTTTTAGTAGCAAATATTTGTAACCCCATTGGTATGTCAAAGGTATTTATAAATTAAAGATATAGTAAAAATAAGGTGACCAACCATCCTCCTTTAGGGAGGATAGTCCTTCTTTTGTAAGTTCTGTCCTCCCTCGAAAAGTGTCCTCCTACATGTCCTCCTTTTCGATATTTGAAGATTAATCTGCAAGGCTTTTTTTCTCATAGAACGCTCAGAACGGCGTTCCGGCACCTTTTTTTGATGGTTTTTTTTCAACTTTTGCATGAGCTGTGCTACTTCTCCTATTGGCTTTCGAAAGCCAATAGGAATTGCTGCTGAGCAAAACACCCGGCTGGCAAACTTTGCACATGCAAGCTGTCTGCAGTGAAGGCGAATTGGCAGGAACTTTGCACCTCTCCCTGCTACCCAACTACACCATCTCCTAGTTAGTCCCAAAGATACCTGGAGGAGACTAACTTCCATTTAGGGATGAAAAAATCCAAAAAGAGGAATTTCAACGATAAATTGAATAAGGAATTTCCATTCATCACATCAAAGAAGGATAACATCGTTTTCTGCAATATTTGCAGTGGAGAATTTTGTATTGCAGTTGGGGGCAGAGCAGCTATTACAAAACACTTGACCACCAAGAAACATAAGCAATCATCAGATGCATCTGCTTCCGGTTGTAAAGTAACAAGTTTTTTAAAAACTTCAAAGTATTCTGAGGATGAAAAACAGTTAGCTGCAATGGAGGGAACATTTGCATTCCATACCATACCATAATTCACAATCAAAGTTTTCGTAGTATGGATTGTACAACTAAATTATTGAAAAAGTTTCACGATGCTAAATTTTCATGCGCCAGGACAAAATGTGAGGCTATTATTAAATCAGTATTTAAAAATTACTGTGAAAAAATACTTACAGAAGACTTGGAAACTGCAGCATTTGTAATGGTTTTATCTGATGCATCCAATCATAATGAAACTAAATTGTATCCAATACTAGTAAAATATTTTAATGTTACCAAGGGCATTCAAGTAAAAATTTTAAATTTAGAATCCATTGAGGGCGAAACTGCTGAAATTTTGTCAAACCATCTATACAGAGTAATAAATGAAAACAATTTGAAATCCAAAGTTATTGCACTAACAGCTGATAATACAAACACAAATTTTGGTGGGCAAAGACACAAAGGGGTGAATAATGTGTATGTAAAATTACAAGATTTACTCCAAAAGAAAATACTAGGAATAGGTTGTAATGCACATATTTTGTCAAATGCAATCAACATGGTGTCTTGTGCCATGCCAATTGATGTAGAAGTAATAATAACTACAATTTAGTCGTTTTAGTTGTTTTACCGTTCGTGTGGCTATTTTAAAACAATTTTGTGAAGAAGCGAATGTTCAATACAAAAAACTTTTAGGATATTCAAAAGTTAGATGGCTTGCTCTAACACCTGCTATAGAGAGTGTTCTACAATTATTTGAGCCTCTCTGTTCATATTTTTTAAGTTTAGACAAATGTCCTAAAATCCTGGAATCGTTTTTCAGTAATGAAATATCAGAGATATTAATGTATTTTGTACATAATCAAGCATCTATTTTTCACAAAACGATTCAAAAGATTGAAGGTGAACACATTTCAGCTACAGAAGTTAGTCTTATTTTGAATGACTTTATCCTTCAATATAAAACTCGATTTGAAGAAAAATTTCTTCCTTTAGTTATAAAAAGAAAATTGTCAGACTTA
>NW_015387067.1:93292-98336 GCF_001527695.2 Protobothrops mucrosquamatus | reverse complement strand
CAGAATTTTTACCAAACATGTTTTCAATATATCAAAGAATAGTCTGAAACAAACATCACAGGAAATAACAGTTTTCAATGGTGTTTTTTGACTTCATCGCAGGTATATTGGACAGATATTGAATCTTGTGTTGAGTTTTTATCTAAAGAAATGCCAGACATTAAAATAGACGACAATTGTCTCTTTAAAGAAATTAGAAGACTGAATGTATTTTTAAATTCTGAAAAATCAATACAATGGGAAAATAAACACATTGAAATTGATAAAAGATGGGTGGAAATATTCAGCCATTTCAAAAATGAACATATTCCATGTGAAAATTTATTTATTCTTGTTCAATTTATGTTGTGCTGTCCTGGAACTAATGCAGCAGTTGAAAGGGTTTTTTCAATTGCTAATGATTTTTGGAAAAGTGAGAAATCGAAATTGAATGTTGATACTCTAGCTGCAGCACTTGCCGTAAAATTCAATATGAAGGATATTTCTTGTTCAGATATTTCCAATATATTGTTAGAAGATGATACATTGACAAAAAATATTCATTCAATGGAAAAGTATTCATTTAAATAATAATTAATAGGCATGTAAGCATAATTACAATATAAAATGTTATTGTTACAAATGTTTTTTTATTATGCATTTATCATATTATAGTGTATTCTGTATTATTGTTGCAATGAATAAAATGTTTCTTTTATTTAAGATATTTTTTTCTTCATTTATTTATGTCCTCCTTTTCATTGTAAAAAAAGTTGGTCACCTTAGTAAATAGCAATGACAATAGGTCAATACAATAGAACTTTCATATACTGCTACTTTTTTCTGTTATTATACAAGTCAATCTATAATTATATGACCATGGAATTAAAACAGATTATTGTTAATAGTTTAACATTTATGTTGATATTTACTGTATAATGACATTCATTTTTATCATGAATAATTTACTAAGGAGTTAGCACCAGACATCAAGCAGTCAATAAAGCAGTAAATACTACTACATGATATTTTAAATATTTTTATTGGCTTATAAATGATTTATTAAATGTTCTTAAAAGAATTGATAATAAATACTTCTAGATTTTAAAGCAAAGCAAATATTTTTGAACATTGTTTTGTGTATTGTGTGTGTTTTATTATTAACTGCAAACAGGTTTTGTTGTGTTTGCGGTTCGCAAGCAATTGACGAAGACACATTGTGTCAACAATAGCTCTTTATTCTCCTTCTCCAACTCCAAGCAAAGAGCAAAAGGCTCACAGGCCTTTTATAGGGTGAGGAACCCAGCTAGTGCTAACCAATAGAAAGGCAGCGTTTTTGCGTCTTGCGCATGGGCACAAGGCTGGCACCGCTCAGTCTGGTCCCGGACAGGTTTTACAATCCCCGAGACCATTTGCAACGTTTTCTGGGCCTGCTGAGTTTCCTCAACAGGCCCAGGACACAACACCCCTCCCCCCTAGATAGAACACACACACAATTCCAATTTCTTACAATAATAATAAAATAAGAGAAAAATAATATTCCACTCCATACAACACCCTTCTATAACTAATAGGGTTGGCTAACCAACCACTCTCTAATGTGGCTTTGCGTGTCTATCTATTTTCCCAACGTAGGTTCATCTCCATGACCTAGACTTGTAAGGTCCCTTGTGTTTACAGGAACCTCACATAATTGCCTAGATGCTTAGGAGGGACCTTAGCCCTTTGTGACCTACGCAAGGTTAGGGAGGGGGCCTGGCTTGTCAGCTCACCCGCTCGGCTAGGCAGACCAGGACTTATACTTAAGGGCGCCTGGCCTACTGGCCTGTCTGATGGACTCACTAGACCAGGACTTTTATGCATACGTTTTACAGGTGACCCCTAGTGAGGTGTACTGGCGAATTTGCCAGAGCTCTTTCCAGGCTCCTGTAGAGCAGCTGGAATTCCCCAACCTTCTGAATTGGCTGAGGATTCCCCAACTACCCTGGATGGCTCCAGGGAACTTGATCCCTCAAGCCCGCAACCACTCTCGGACGTGACCTGCGTTGCAGGAGTGCCCCAATAGTTCCAGACCCCAGTGGCAGAAGTGCCAGAGTCAGGAGCCGCCTCTATGGCAAACTCCTCCTCAGGTGAATCCCTGTTTGGAGCTCTTGCAGATATGCATGACTCCCTATTCAGCACATTTGCTGAATTGTGAGGATGCCCTTGCTCCACCCCTGAGAAATCCCTAGCGTCCTGCAGTAATTCCCAGGAGCAATGGGGCATTGTCTCAGAATGTTAACCTGAAGTGCGATCTGGCTCCTGGGCCTCCTCCCCCCCGAGAGCGGAGGCAGGGGTGGAAGCATCCTGGGACAACCGCCAGCGCAGTTGATCGATGTGACGCCTCAGGACACGACCATCTCCCAGGGTCACTTCATATGATAGAGGTCCAGAGATCTTACAGATGACAGCAGGAACCCAGAGGTGTCCAGGACCATAGTTTCTAGTCCAGACCAGATCACCCACCTAAAGTCCTCTAGGAGCCCGCGGCTGTGACACCTGTGAAGCCACCCGGTCAGGGTGCAGTCTATCCAACTTAGTAATGAGGCGGCGACCCCAGCGCAGTTCAGCTGGGCTCTTTCCGGTGGCAGTGCATGGTGTGGTGCAATGTGCAAGAAGGAAATCTGCTAACCTGTGATGCCAGCTGCCGTATGTTAGTCTTTTGAGTGCGTCTTTGGTGGTGCGCACCATTCTCTCCGCTTGCCCGTTGGTGGAAGGGTGAAAGGGAACAGACGTTGTATGCCAGATCAGGTTGGCCTGAAGAAAAGCCTGAACTCAGAAGATGTAAATTGAGGACCATTGTCGGATACAAGCACATCTGGAAGGCCATGGGTTGCAAAGATTCCTCTTAACACCTGTATGGTCCTGGCAGTAGTAGTGGAGGAGACAGGTACAACCTCTAGCCACTTGGAGTGGCTATCCACAAGGATAAGGAAGAATTGCCTCTGAAAGGGCCAAGCATAATCTAAATGTACCCGTGACCAAGGGGTGTGCATCTCCTCCCACCTATGTACTGGGGCCTGAGGCATTTCAGGCCGTGATTGTTGGCACACTTGGCACCCGTGCACCTGAGCTTCGATTGCTCTATCAAGCCCAGGCCACCAAAGATGGCTGTGCGCAAGCGCTTTCATGCACACAATTCTGGGATGACCCTCATGCAGTGAGGACAAGATCCTAGACCTCAGTGAGGCAGGAATAACTACTCTACTTCCCCATAGTAGGCACCCATTAAAGGTAGACAGTGTGTTTCTCCTTTGCCAGAAACTTTGAAATGTCGCATCTGGACACGTGTCAGGCCATCCTGACAATACCCAGGTCAGCACGCATGCAAGCGTGTGATCAGTGGCAGTCTCTGCAGCCACGTCCCTAGCATTGAGGGGAGATTCAGGCAACTCTTGAATAGAAAGAATATTAATGGCAGGAGCAGGGTCAGGCTCTACCTGTTTCAGAAGTAGCCTGCTTAGGCCATCTGCATGGCCCATCTCTTTACCAGGTTTGTGAACTAGAGTATAGTCATATGCTGACAGGAAGATGGACCATCTCAGCATACGAGGAGAAATGATATGAGGTGTCTGTTTGTTGGTTGTAAACAACCCCAGCAGAGGCTTGTGATCTGTATAGACTGTGAAGTGGCGGCCATATAAGAAATCATGGAATTTCTTAATGTCAGCCACTATTGCCAAGGCCTCTCTGTCAATCTGAGCGTAATTCCGCTCTGCAGATGACAGAGTCCTTGAATAATAGGCCACAGGGACCTGTGTTCCATCAGCCTTCAGATGACTAAGTATTGCTCCCACTCCATAAGGAGATGCATCGCATGTGATGCAAACAGGCAGTTGCTCATTGAAATGCGCTAAAACAGCATTGGAAGTGAGCAAGGCCTTAACCTCATTGAAACTCCTGTCATGGACTTTAGTCCACTGCCATGGAGCCTGCTTGTCTAAGAGCCTATGTAACGGCTCTGCCACAGCAGCCTTCTGTGGGAGGAATGCATGGTAAAAATTCAAGAGTCCCAAGAATGCTTGTAACTCACTCTTGGACTTTGGACTTGGGGCCTGTTGAATAGCTTGCAATTTATCTTCAGCAGGGTGTATGCCTTGGGCTTCAATCCTGAAACCCAAGAAGTCAGTTGAAGTGACTCCTATCTTACATTTATCCTGCTTTAACTTAAGGCCTGCTTTGCGAAAACGAAGCAAGACAGCCCTTAATCTCTCTGCTAGATTTTGAGATGACTCCCCAGCAATGAAGACATCATCAAAATAGGGGCAGACCCCAGGAATACCTTGAAGTGTGCTCTCCATTACACTTTGGAATATTCCAGGGGCTACATTTACCCCAAATTGCAATCTCTTGACCCTGAAGGCCCCCCTGTGAGTTACAATAGTCTGGGCCTCTGCAGCTGCCTCATCAACAGGTAGCTGTTGATAGGCCTGTGCCAGGTCAAGTTTCACAAAGATGCGCCCCCCCCCTTGAGGGAGGCCAGAATGTGACTTACAACAGGAACTGGATAAACGTGCTTTTGCAATGCCTTGTTCAGTGTACATTTGTAATCAGCACATATACATATTTCCCCATTAGCCTTTAGAGGCGTTACTATGGGGGTTTCCCATGGACTAAAATCCACAGGTTCTAAGATGCCCTGCTGGAGCAATTTGTCCAGCTCAGCATCTATTTTACCTTTGAGGGCAAAAGGTACCCTTCTAGGCTTAACCCTGATGGGCGTGACAGTGGGATCCAACCATAGCGCGATGGGAGGCCCCTTGTAGGATCCTAGCTCTGAACTAAACACATCTGCAAACTCCTTGCAGACCTCTGCAAGGCTTGCCATCTGCAAATGGTGCAGCCCAGTTACCTGGATTCCCAGAGCCTCGAACCAATCGAGTCCAATAAGACTTGTACGATCACCCCCAACTACCACCACATCTAGGAGACCTTCAAAATCCTTATGCTGCACATTAAGGGTGGCCTCCCCCTTAACACACACCATAGAATTCTGAAAATCTGTAAGTATTAGATTCGATGGCCT
>NW_015387067.1:72804-93192 GCF_001527695.2 Protobothrops mucrosquamatus | reverse complement strand
AGACCCAGTGTCCAACTCCATTAGTAAGGGAACCCCTTGCAACCTTACGTTAATGGAAAGTTTCTTCTTAAGGGGCTTGTATGTCCCTATTCTTAGAATGTTCCTGTGCAATGCGCAGAAACCCACCCTGTGTTGGCTGGGGACCCTGGTACCTTTCTGAAGCAATTCTTCCCGAGGTTGGACCTTCTGGCAACCCAAACAGACGGATGCAATGTGGCCTTGCCTGCCACACGCCCGGCAAATGGCGGAGCGGAACCTGCAATCAGCTCGCTTGTTGCGTCCTCCGCACCCGAAGCATTGAAGAGCTGCTGGGGCCTTGTCCAGACATCCCTTCTGCCTCCTCTCAGCTGGCTGGTGAAGTCTGTCCACCTCCTCTTCAGGATCCACTTCTGATCCTTCTTGAGCGTCCTCTTGATGGATGGTTGCTGTGTCCGGAGGGTTCCTGGTGAGCCGCAAGGCCTTCACAGCCCCGCCAGCTGCTTCCTCAGCTGCCACTTCTCGTAAGGCATCTTGGAAGGAAACATCTTCTTTCGCAAAGATCTTCTGTTGTAAGTCTCTGCTCCTTAAGCCGCAAACGAAGCGATCTCACAGCCTCTCTTCCAGATCCTTGAACTCACAAGGCCTGGCCGCTTGCCTTAAGGCAGCAATAAAGTTCGCAGCAGATTCACCCGGCCTCTGGTCTCTCTGCTCAAACGCGTGCCTCCAAGCAATGACGGATAACTTCGGCTGGAAGTGTTCCTTCAGCATCTTTTTTAGATCAGCATACATGACTGACTCGAGAGGTGCAGGGGCCACCAGATTTTCTGCGATGTCAAAAGCTTCTTGTCCGCAGGCACACAAGAAAGTTACTGCCATTAGGCCATCTTCTCTTATTTGGTTTACTCTAAAGTAATTCTCCACCCATGCTACGTAGGAGTTCCATCTCTCTGGGTGGGAGACATCAAAATCAGTTAAGCGGGCAATCTTCGACATCGTAAAGTTCACGATCTTCACCAATCGCTTCCTCTACAAGCTGGTGTTTGGGAAAGGGTCCTGTAGCCGAGCTCACTCCCCAACGACGCTGTACTGGCGGAAAGGGACGCTGATGCAGACACTGTCTTCCCACGTCAGGACTTCCTGGGTAAGTCCTTCTTCATTTCTTAAGCTTGCAAAGGATCCCACCTTCGTCACCAGTGTTGTGTTTGCGGTTCGCAAGCAATTGACGAAGACGCATTGTGTCAACAATAGCTCTTTATTCTCCTTCTCCAACTCCAAGCAAAGAGCAAAAGGCTCACAGGCCTTTTATAGGGTGAGGAACCAAGCTAGTGCTAACCAATAGGAAGGCAGCGTTTTCGCGCCTTGCGCATGTGCGCAAGGCTGGCGCCGCTCAGTCTGGTCCTGGGCAGGTTTTACAATCCCCGGGATCATTTGCAACCTTTTCTGGGCCTGCTGAGTTTCCTCAACAGGCCCAGGACACAACAGGTTTTGTAATAGCTAATTGTCAAACAGAAGTATTCTTGTCCTTGGCTACTAAGCCATTCTGTAAAGCAAAAATGGCTTTTACTAAAAGGTAAATTGTACAACTGAAATTACAATGCAAACAATTGTTAACAGAAAGTGTAGGGACTGAAACTTTGGCTTTTTTAAAAAAAAAATACAGTTAGTTTTTAAAAGAAATATACATGTATAACAAAGATTTAAAAAATCATTTTAATCTACCAATTGAAATAGGAAGAGATCTGTTACGATGTATCGTGACTTTTTTTCCATTGCCAGCAATGGAGTGGGCACGGCTTCCGTATGATGAAACCGGCCCGCGGGTTGGCAGTTTGACACTCCTGCTCTAAGGTGAAAATGCTTGATCAGTTGAGAATATATAACAGGACATAAAGCACCTTTTTTTGAAGCCAGTTGTTAAATGATCAGTCATAAATTGAAGACTACCTATAGATCAGTGATGGCGAACCTATGGCACGCGTGCCAGAGGCGGCACTTAGAGCCCTCTCTGTGGGCACACCTGCGGCTGCCATCGCCAGCTCACGCAGGTCCATTAGGCCAGGGCTTTTCAACCTTTTCACCCATTGTACCACTTTTAGGATATGGCAACATCCGAGTACCACCAGTCGCCTAGCAAGGTGTCAAAAACTTGATGACCAAAAAAAAAAAAAAAAAAAGGAAAAAAGTGATAAAGTACAGGTAGTCCTCGACTTACAACATTTTGCTTAGTGACTGTTCAAAGTTACAATGGCACTGAAAAAAGTGCCCCCCAAGCCACAGCCGAGCAAGACACCTGCCTGCCCACCCGGCGGCGCTCTTCCTCCTGTCCAAGGTTTTCATTGTTGTGAGCATTTCTGTTGAGGATTGGCAGCGGGGGTGGGGGGATGTTTGGTTTTTATTCCATCTGCTGGGTGGTTGCAGCAGGTTTTGGTCATTTCACATGACCCTGGGACACTGTGACCGTCATAAATATGAATCAGTTGCTAAGCATCTGAATGTAAATCACAAGATCCTGGAGATGCTGCAACATTCCAGCTGATCGGCACTTCTTCTGGGCTCAGCAGAAGCGCCAGGATCAGTGCTGCTTTTGAGCTGATTGGTGCTTTTTCAGGGCTCAGCAGAAGCACCAGGATCAGCGCTGAGCTCCAGCTGGAGCCTGGCGCTGATCCTGGCGCTTCCGCTGAGCCCTGACAGCCCCGAAGAAGCGCCAATCAGTTGGAAAGCGGCACTGATCCTGGCGCTTCCGCTGAGCCCTGACAGCCCTGCAGCTCCAGCCGTCTCTCGCTCAGGCTTGTGTGGTGCTACCACCGGTTCAGCTCATTCCCCTCCCCCGCTACCACTTTTCTAAGATGGTCGCCAGGTGCCAATGTACCACAGGTGGTACCCGTACCACTGGTTGAAAAGCCCTGCATTAGGCCACCGCTGGTGCCTGGAGCGGCAGCCCCACCCAGCAGAAAGGAGGCGAAGCAGCTGGCTAGCAACCTCGAGTAGAGGTGGTAGAGCACGCCCCATGCGCTCGCTGGCCTCTGTGTGCGGGGGCTGATGGTGTCAGGCAGCAGCCGCCCCTGCCTTGCCTTGCCCCGCAGCAATGGCACCCCTGCCCTACCCCCTGCCTCACCCCGCAGGACGAGCCTCCTGCCCACCGCCCCACCCACCAGAGACCCCCTGGATCTCCCCCAATCCTGCCCAGCTCCCACAGGCATCCCCCCCACGAGCAACATCAAGGTGGCCATGCCCACCCCAGCCACGCCCATCCAATCTGCCATGACCACCACAGCCACGCCCACCCAGTGGGCCACGCCCCCACCCCACCCCCCCTGAGGGCACCACAATGCTGATGCACCTCTGGCACTTTGTGGTAAATAAGTGGGTTTTGGTTTGCGGTTTGGGCACTCGGTCTCTAAAAGGTTCGCCATCACTGCTATAGATGAAACAAGACCAGTTCTGTAGTGCCCTGTAATAGAGATGCTGGGTGCTTACTTACTTTCTCTCCACCCATCACTGTGTCTTGTTTCAGGTCCAAACTCACACATACATAGTTGCTAGGTGAGAATAGCAATTTACTCCATACTGAGCAGATAATGGGAGAAAGGGGGAAGGAATATAAATCAAAACAGTCTCTGGGAAATAAAGCTTGCCTGGGTAGTTTTGCTTTCAGCAGGAACTTATAGAAGAGTAGTCAAATTCAGTCCAAAGATCTGAGAGCCAAGTCAAGCTTTTCAGCAAGTCCAAAGGTAAGGTTTTGGTAATCATGAATGGAATCACAGGAATGACATAGCAAAGCAGGAGATCAGACAGTTATTTCCAACAGAAAAATATGGTTCAGGCTGCCTGCTAAATCAGGCCACAGCCAGCTATCTTTAATTAAGATAATTACTCCCTTGCTCTTCTGATGGTATCTGTGATAGATTAACAGTTGATCCTTAGCTTTGTATCTCTGAGGGTGATACTTTACAGTTTCAGATGGAACAATTTTTTCAGATCAGAATCTGAATCTGGGGAAATGACAATTGAGTGGAATCAGCCACTCCAGAAGTTAAACTAAATCTTACCTAAAGATTTTACAAGAAAGTTTTCCTTCTTGGGTAGAGTTGAGTTAATCCAAGATAGAATGCAAAGTCTTCTTGGATGTAAATGGATGATCATGTGAGTGGAAGGAGATAAGGGATTTTGGTGCAGCTTTCTTTTTTTCCAAAAACCCAATATTTGCACTGGATGGCTGACAAACCCTCCAGAGCAATGTAGAAGGACGCCAAAGGAAATCAAATATGCCTCTTTCTTGGAATTGAATGCTCTGCTGGATATTGAGTCCCTTCATCTGCAGAGGGAACAGAATATTTTTTATTCAGTTTAATTATAAGCAAGATTCCCCCCCCCTATATTACGTCTTAAAAAGAAAAAAAAAAGTGAGGTTCCAGAATTGCCTGCAACCCATACATCATTTTATTGCATCAAAGATCTATCCTAGTGTTTCACAATCTCAGTAACTTTAAGATGTGTGAACTTCAAAGCTGGCTGGGGAATTTTAGGAATTGAGGCCCACATATCTTAAAGTTGCTGAGGTTGAAAAATACTGGCCTATTGTCAAACACTGGGGAAATCAGGGGATTCAGACACAGTGTAAATATTTATTGCAAGCTTTAGCTCTCTACAAGAATCTGACCAATTAGCATTCAAGGGAAATGAGTGGGAGATAAGAAAGACATTCAAGGGAAATGAGTGGGAGATAAGAAAGACATTCAAGGTGGGCTGGACTTTGATCTCTTATGGATGTGCAGGGACTCATGACTTATGATGCATTTGATTCTTCCCTCAGGCTCAGCCTAGTCATCTCTTATATTTATTTTATCAGTACTTTTCTATATTTTTTTAACATGAAACACATGCATCAAGATGGTACTAGTTCAGCTTTTCCTCCCTTCCCCACCCCCCAACTTATGATGATAAAAAACAATAACACAACTTTCTACCTTAAAAATCTCAACACAATAAATGATTTTAGATTCCAAAAGCCTTCTGGAAAACCTTTCATTTCAATTAAGATAAAGAAACCTTTAATGGGAGACCATTGCAGAAGGTTGGCTCATTACAGAAAAAAAAGAGCTTCTGCCTAGCTCCAAAATAGGGAATAGGGAACAACCAGCTGAATTATTTCAGGATACAGTGCAATCTTCAGTCATAAAAAGTTGGACCCCAATTAAAATAATATGAAGAAAATAATATCATACACTAGGACTTTAATATCAAAAGTCCATCATTATTGGCACAAGGCATTCATTTGCTTTATAAAATAATACGGCAGTTTATCTTTTGATTTCTAATGCTGACAACCAAAAACCATAACACTTAACTATGGATTTAGAATAAATGTTTTCTCAAAACATTGTTGATTTTTTATGTTTATGTTCACAACTTTAAAATAATTTGTTATGTTCTAAAGAGATGGAAAATATTCACTATTCTATTTTTCAAATTTTGAAGCTCTCCTAATTCCTGAAAGAGAAAAGGAAATCCTAAACTAAGACAGTCACAATCTTTCTATATAGAATTCTGCAAAGAAAAAAAATGTGTAAAACATTACAGGTCACTTGGTTTTGCAAAGTTTCAATGTATCATCCACAGAAATTAATTTGATAAACAAGTGGCAAAGGTGTCTGCAGGACACAATGCTTTTGTCAAAATAAAAAAGCAGTATTGTTCTGTTGCAGAGCAAGTTCTGCCTCTTTGTATGTATGTAGCAAAGGATATTCAAAGGGGCAGAACTTGCATAACATTGATATGATGATGCTTTTAACTTTTGAAAGCTTTCCTTTCATGGATTCTTTTGTCAAGTGATTATAATCTCCAGTGCTAGAATGAACTGTGTCAGAATCCAGTTATATTTCCTTTCTATCTATCTTCTCTGATATAAAACCAATTCTTACCTTCTCCCGGATCCTGCCATACTCCTAAGGGGGAGGGGGGTATGCATGCGGGTTTTATTACTTTCACTTCCTCTATTCACTACAAAGTAACCTTTTGTTTATTCACTTTCTGATCTGCTAACCATCACAATGTAACCATTTGCCTTTCATCCTATGCCTCTCTGAACTTCTCCTCCTTACTGGCCAGCTAGGAAAAGGGGGGGGTAAAAAATGCAGCCTCCGGGAGGAGCTGTTTAATGATCATGCCCAACAGAGCCGGATTGATGTTATCTTTTCTGGATTTAACACCTAGAAATCTGCCGGTCTGAATCGCCCGGAAGAACTGCGGAGTGGGGGTTCCTTAGGGACACTTTAAAATATTGATTTGTAAGGAAATTCCTCAGATCCTGTCTATCATGCCTGCTATCAATTTCTCTTAATAAAAGTTCCTGTTGGAAGAGACCGTTTCCAAGAGTTCTGCTTTCTTAAGATGTGGATTTAAGTGGTTCCTTACAAACTGTCTTGTTAACAGCCTGCTTGGCTTGTTTTAGACCCACCAATTAGATGAATTAGTACACTACATATACATTAATCATTAATACATTAATCAATAACCACATAATATTTGCCTGAATTTGGAAGTATTTATTTCTGTCTGTTAAATTATGTCTTTGCTTTTAATTTAAGCTTGACCTATGACAAGAATTGATAGACCGAAAGACCAGAGACAGATCAGCTTTCCTAGAAGATTGAGGTCTAGATATAATTGAAATTATGGAGGAGATTGGAATTTTTTCAATACATATAAATGGTCTTAACTCCCCATCAAAAAGGAGTAAAATACTTAACAGACTACAAAAATTGAAAATGGACATAATTTGTCTTCAGGAGACACATATTAAAAGACAACATTCCAAAATTTTAGAACAACCAAAGATAGATAAACTTTATTTTTCTTTAGCACAACAAAAGAAAAGAGGAATAGCATTTTATATAAAAGAAAAGATGAATCCAAAACAAATTTATGCTGATGAAGAAGGGAGAATGCTAATGGTGGAAATTACATGGGATGAAAAACAAATCCTGATGGTTGCAATATATGCTCCCAATGAGAAACAGGATCAGTTTTTTCAGCAATTATATGATAAACTAGTGGAGCTAAATTATCAAAATCTTTTAGGGTTGCCAGGTGTCCACTATTTGAGCGGACAGTCCACTTTTTTCACATTATGTTCACTATTTTTTTTCACAAAATAGTGGACATTTTTTTATTCAAAAGCTTTATGATGAAATGGTACGTAATCTAAAGCTGTACAGTCTACTTTTTTTACTACTTAAACCCCCCCCCCCGCTTGTCCGCTATTGTTTGGAAGCAGACCTGGCAACCCTAAAATCTTTGCATACTTGGTGACTTTAATGTAATAGTTGATGCAATTCGGGACTATAAAAGCCACAAACAAGAAAAAAGGGAGGAAATACCTTACCTAAGCCCTTTTTAAAGATGAAAGATGAATTCTGTATAAAAGACATATGGAGAGAAATGAATCCAGAGAAAGCACAATATACATTTTTCTCAAATAGGCATAAATCCTGGTCAAGAATTGATATGATATGGTCTTCATATGATTTAAAGACTATGATACAAGAGGTGGAAATTGAAACTAATATTTGGGCTGATCATAATCCAATTAAAATGGCTTTGAAAGGAACCAGAAAAAAATTAAGATGGTCATTGAATAAATCAATATTGAAAGAAAAAGAATTTCTACAGTTTGCAAGAAAAGAAATGGATTTTTTTTAAATAAATAAGAAAGAAGAAACTTCTATTCAAAATCTTTGGGACACCACGTGTAAGGACCCACCTCACTTTGCATCTTAAGAAGACAGAACTCTTGGAATATTTCTTCCAACAGGCATCTTTATTAAGACAGAACTGGTTGCAGGCATTCTAGACAGGACTTGGGGCCAAAGCCTTACGGTTCAAGGTTTTAAGGGATCCCCAACAGCCCACCCCACCCCACCGTCCTTCCAACGGCAATCCCAGGTGTTACATTTCCACCCCTTTTTCCTCACTGCCGGTGGAAGGGAGACTTCAGAGGGGATTAGATGAAGCTGATAGCCCCATTGTTATTGATGAGTCCTTTTGGTGGTATCCACATTCAGTCCCTTTGAAGGTGTGCCGAAGGAAGTGAGGGCCATAAAACCCCTTTGTTCACCCCCCCTTCCCTTTCATCATATGACAGAATCCAGAGAGGGCAGAAATGGGGTTTTCCATAGTCGATAACTAGAGATGAAATATAATTGGATTCTGACATTCTGCCCCCTTAAAAATAAGATAGATCCACCTGAAAGAAAACAAAACAGGTATAAAAATTAGTCAGGCTTGTTAGGATACTCTGTGTGAAACTTCTTTAATAGCTTGACATGACATTTATGGACCCACTCGTTTTGTGAGGCAGGAAGGTGTTTCCAGGCAACTAGATACTGAGTTGCTCCATGATATCTCCTAGAATCTAGGATTTCCTTTATTTTGAAGTGTTGTTCACCTTCCACCATGACTGGAGGTGGTGGTGGTGGGGATTTTTGGCCGTAACGATGATTGATGCTCTCTTTTCAGCAAGCTGCAATGAAAAATTGGGTGTATTTGCCTGAGATTTTTGGGTAATTCTAATTCTACTGTTACTGGGTTTATGATCCTTTTAATTGGAAAAGGCCCTATATATTTTGGTCCCAATTTTTTACAGGGTTGTAGGGACTTCAGGTATTTTGTAGATAAGTACACCATTTCTCCTATAATAAATGGTGTATGCTCAACCCTTTTTTTATCGGCTTGTGCTTTGTATGCCTGCCTAGCTTCATCTAGTGCTTTTCTAACTATTGGCCAGGTGTTTTGTAATTGTTCCATCCATTCTTTCAGTGACAGGATCACCGGTTTCTTTTGGGGTTAATTCTGGCATGGGGTTGAAACTTTGACCGGTGGCTATTTGAAAAGGAGTGTAACCTATGCTGGAGTGGACTGCATTATTGTAAGCAACTTCTGCAAAAGGGAGTAGGTCCGTCCACATTTTCTGCTGATAATCAATAAAACATCTTAAACATTGCTCAAGTACTGAGTGACACCGTTCTGTTTGTCCATCCCCCTGTGGATGATGGCTAGATATCAGTCCCTGAGTGGTTCCTAAGAGGGATAAAAATTCCTTCCAAAATGCAGACGTAAATTGCACTCCCCTATCAGAGATGATACGTTGGGGTGCCCCATGCAATCTGTAAATATGCTGGACAAAAAGTTTTGCTAAGGCTTTTGCGGTGGGAATCTTTTGGCAAGGGATAAAGTGCACCTGTTTGGAAAAAAAGTCCGTGACCGTCCAGACAACAGTATTCCCATTGCTTTCTGGTAATTCCACTATAAAATCCATGGCTATTTCCCTCCATGGGGCTGAAGGATTTGCCACTGTTTGTAACAGTCCAGGCGATTTCCCTTGCAACCTCTTTGCCGTTGCACACTTTGGGTAGCTGGCCACGTAACTTTCTATGTCCTTTTTTATGGATGGCCACCAAAATTGCCGTTAAATTAAGTGTAATGTTTTTACAAATCCAAAATGCCCTGCTGATTTTGTGTCGTGGCAAAGCTGCATGAATGTGACTCTTTGGGTTGTTGGTATATATAACTTTTCCCCCACCCAAGGCAGCCCGTCTCTCATTGTGCACACAATTTTGTTTTTCTGGAACCATTCATCTGTTTCCAAACTTTTCCGGAATTCAATTCCGGTTTGGCTGCTCAGTTGTGGTTTTAATTTAGCTTGGGCTCTGGTGGTTACTGGCACTGCCAGTTGTGATTTTACCATCATCGGTTTAGAGTCAGTGGCTCGTGTGCTGTTATATTGGGGCATGCAAGATAGTGCATCTGCCAGGAAGTTCTTTCCCCCCGGCAAATGCTTGAGCGTAAATTGGAATTGGTGAAAATGTTGGGACCAGCGGGCTTGCTTGGGGTTGAGCTTCCTGGATGTTTTCAGGGCTTCCAAATTTTTGTGGTCTGTCCACACCTGGAAAGGGATTTTGTTGCCTTTAAGGAACTGGCACCACATGAGTAATGACCAACGTATCCCGTATGCCTCTTTCTCCCACACAGGCCAGCGCTGTTCTGTTTCTGTGAGTTTCTTGGATGTATATGCACAGGGTTGCAATACCCCTTCATCATTTTCTTGTAATAGTACAGTCCCCACTGCCACATCACTTGCATCCGCCTGTATTATGAAGGGCTTATCCATGTCTGGGTGCCTCAGAACTGGTTCGGCAGAAAAAAGTCTCTTTAATCTCTCAAACGCTGCTTGGCACTCCATTGTCCATGTTAGTGGCTGGCTAGGTTTTACTGAGGATGCTCCCTTTGTTTTTGGTAAGTTCGTAAGGGGCAGGGCTATCTGAGCAAATGAGGGGATGAACTGGCAGTAAAAGTTTGCAAAGCCCAGGAAACTTTGCAGTTGCTTTCTTGTGCGGAGTGGTGCCCATTCTAATACTGCTCTGACCTTCTCTGGGTCCATTTCAATGCCCTGTGGGGATATGCGATAACCTAGGTAGTCTATCCTTTCCTGGTGGAATTCGCATTTTGATAGTTTGGCATATAGGTGGGCGGCTCGCAGTTTCTTTAAAACCACTCTGACTAGGTTGACATGTTCCTCTTTTGATTCGGTGAAGATAAGAATGTTGTCTAAGTAAACCAGGAGCCCCTTAAATAGGTGCTCCCTTAGAACGTCATTGATTAGTTGAATAAATACTGCGGGGGGCCCTTGTAATCCAAATGGCAAGACTTTGAATTGGTAGCACCCCATGGGGCAGTTAAATGCGGTCTTCCATTCATCCCCTTCCTTAATTCTCATGCGATAGTAAGCTTCCCTTAGGTCTAGTTTGGAAAAAAATTTCCCTTTCGAGAGGTGTGACAACATGTCTTTCATGAGGGGCAGAGAGTATAGGTTGCTTTCACTGATTGTATTCAGGGCCCTATAATCCACGCATAAGCGTAAAGAGCAGTCCTTCTTCTCTCTAAAGAGGACTGGGGCAGCCACTTTAGGCTTGGCTGGCTCAATGAATCCCCTTTCTAGGTTTTTCTTTATAAATCTTTCCATTTCCTCCTTCTCCTTTGGGCTCATGGAGTATAATCTGGGCTTCAGGAGTTTTGCCCCGGGCTTGAATTCAATGGCACAGTCCATGGGTCGGTGGGGGGGGAGCTCATCTGCCCTCTCCTCACTGAAAACTTCAGCAAGGTCTCTGTATTTCTCTGGTATTTCTGGCAGTCCCTTTTCCTCTCCCATGGATGCTTTTTCTGTTCTTGATTCTGGTAGCCCACCTTGGGATTTTAAGTCCATAGGGTCCCCCTTCGGGAATTTGATTTCTGCCGTCCTCCAATCCACCCAGGGGTTCCATTTTTGTAACCATTCCATCCCTAGGATCATTGGGCATTCCATGCCTGGGGTCACCACAAACGTTATGTCCTCCTCATGTTTTCCCAGGGAGAGGTGTATTGGTAAAGTGGCTATGGTAGCTGGCACCCCCCCTACTATGTACCCATCTAACTGGCCAAATGAGATTGGTTGTTCCAGTCTCCTCGACAGAATGCCCAGATTCCCCACTAGCGTCGGGCTAATGAGGCAGCGGGTGCAGCCAGAGTCTATTAATGCTCTCACCCTCACGGCTTCGGCCATGGGGGGAATGAATATAGTCACTGTCTTGAGGATGGGTGCGATGCATCCACTTACCAGGGGTTCGCCCTCCGAGCTGTCATCTGAGGCGTCCACCGGCCCTGCGGTGTAGGCTGGGGTTCTTTCCCCCTGCTGAGCAGAGGTGGGGGATTCCACAGCTTCCATCATTCTCATGGCAGGTTCTTTTGGCTTAGCTGGAGACTTTCCAGAGTTACTGGCCAGTGATCTGTCTGGGTTGTGTTGGGTGGCTCTTGAGCGGCATTCTACAGCTCGGTGCCTTTCTTTCCCGCACTTGAAACACCCCATTTGCTTCTTGGTCGTGGCCAATGGTTTCACTTGTTCGCGTGTCAACTCAGGCGGTGAGTGGCTCCATTGTTTTCCTCGGCGGTGCCTCTTCAATATGTCGATCTCTGCTTCCTCTGCCAAGACGTACCATTCCTCAAGTTGGTGTGGGTCCCCTCAGGGCAGGCAAGCGTCATATAGGTCATAATTTAGTCCGTCTTTGAAATGGCTAAGGAGGATGTCTTCTGGCCAGTTCAGTTTGCTGGCAATGGCCCGGAATTCTTGCATATGTTCGGCTACTGGGCGTTTGCCTTGCCTCATCGTTTTTATCCTTTCGTGGGCTTTGCAATCAGCCAGGGGGTCCTCAAATCGTCTTCTCAGAGAGGACATAAAACGGTTGAAGTCGTTGAGCTCTGGGGCATTGGAGTCGTGCAAGTTCACCACCCAATCTGTGGCCGGCCCGTCAAGGGCAGATTGCATGATCCAGATACGGGCTTTGTCGCTGGGGATGTCCTGCCCATATTCCTCCATGTAGCTGAGGACTTGGGTTAGGAAAAACCCCAAGCGTGTTGGATCCCCTTTGAATTTCACCTCCAGCGGCGGACGTCTTTGAATGGATCGGTGCCTTTGTTCTCGGTGGTAGTCTCTTCCATTCAGATTGCCATCTGTGGTTCGGCGGGGGGTGGGGACTACTGGGTCAGCAGATGTCCTCGGGGCTGCAGGTTCCACTTCCCCTTCGGTGTCTCTCCCTTTGCAGCTCCAGGAGCTGGGGCGGGCATAGGGCTCAGGATTCTCCTCTCCTAGGGAGCTGAGAGTTCTCTTCATTAGGTCGATCGCTTTCTCTAGGATCCAGCCCGAGTACGGTGCCCAGCTCCCTTTCTCTTCACTTGCATGCAGGGACTTCTCCATCTCCTGCTTCCATTCTGGTTGTTTGGCCCCCCCGTCTCAGGGTCACCTTTCTTGATTTCTTTTCCCACTCACCTTTCTTTCCAATGCCCATTGACCATCGAGGTTTGTGGTCCCGTGTCTCCACCACCTCTTCTCCTGAGGACTCTGACCTCTCAGATCCCAACATCTGGCAGGGTTTCAGCTGGGGCAGCGGCTCCCTTTCCGGGGAGTTTTCTCCCTTCCTTGCTCCACCGTCTGACATGGTAATTTTTGCAAAGTCCCTCGGCAAGGGTCTTCCTTTCAGGTGGACTAATTTTGCAAGTCCTGTCTAATGTAAGGACCCACCCCACTTTGCATTTTAAGAAGACAGAACTCTTGGAATATTTCTTCCAACAGGCATCTTTATTAAGAGAGAGCTGGACTTGGGGCCAAAGCCTTACGGTTCAAGGTTTTAAGGGATCCCCAACAGCCCAGCCCACCCCACCATCCTTCCAATGGCAATCCCAGGTGTTACATTTCCACCCCCTTTTTCCTCACTGCCGGTTGAAGGGAGACTTCAGAGGGGATTAGATGAAGCTGATAGCCCCATTGTTATTGATGAGTCCTTTTGGTGGTATCCACATTCAGTCCCTTAGAAGTTGTGCCGAAGGAAGTGAGGGCCATAAAACCCCTTTGTTCATCCCCCTTCCCTTTCATCATATGACAGAATTCAGAGAGGGCAGAAATGGGGTTTTCCATAGTTGATAACTAGAGATGAAATATAATTGGATTCTGACACCACGAAAGCGTATTTTAGAGGCTTGGCTATAACTTACCTTGCTAAAAAGAATAAAGAAAAGAGACAAATACAGCTTAATTTGAAAGGACAATTTAGGAATTTAGAACTTGAGTTACAAAATGATCCACAAAAGAAGCTGAATACACAAATGGAATTAATAAAATATAAATTAAACTTATTGGAGATGGAGACAAGGGCACAACAGATAAAATACTCAAAACAGAATTTCTTTGAAAATGCCAACAAACCAGGAAGATGGCTTGCATATAGACTGAAAAAAGAAAGAGAAAAAAAATTGATAGATAAATTACAAGATTCAAAAGGCGAAATACATTGTCATAATGACACACTTAAAAAAAATGCTAAAACTTATTATGAGACACTTTACAAGGCGGAGGTGGTTTCTAAGGCAGCAATACAGGAATATCTAAGAAAAGCAAACCTCCCAAAGATACCAGAGAACATACAACATATGTTGAACGAGAAAATAACAATGATGGAAATTACAGAGGCTATAAAAAAACACAAAAAAAGATAAAACTCCGGGACCTAATGGTCTCCCAGAGGAATTTTATGTAGCATTACAAGATATAATAAGCCCGATATTGAAAGATCTTTGTAATGAAACTTTTTTGGTGATGAAAATACCAAAATCCTGGACAGAAGCCAATATTTCCCTTATACCTAAAGATGATACTGATCTCACACACATTAAAAACTACAGGCCAATATCACTATTAAATGTGGACTATAAAATATTTACAGCAATAATAGTGGAAAGAATGAAGAAATTTTTGAATGAATTTATCCATTCAGATCAAAATGATTTTCTGCCTAAAAGACAGATAAAGAATAATTTAAGAATTATTTTAAATGTGTTAGAATATTATGAAAAACATCCGGGGAAACAAATGGCCCTGATATTTTTGGATGCACAAAAAGCCTTTGATAATCTTAATTGGCAATTTATGTTTCATCAGCTGTGAGTGATGGATTTTGGTGAAAATTTTATAAATGCAATTCAAGCAATTTACAATAAACAATCAGCAAAGATACTTTTAAATGGAGACTATGCAGATAACTTCGATATTAAAAAAAGGCACAAGACAGGGATGCCCATTGTCTCCCTTGTTATTTATTCTTATATTGGAAGTGTTGGCCAGGAATATTAGACAAGATGTGGAGATCAAAGGGCTAGAGATAAAAAATCAGAAATATAAATTACAAGCTTTTGCAGATGATTTGGTCTTTATCTTGGAGGAGCCTTTGGAAACAGCCACTAAACTGTTGCAGAAAATAGAGGAATTTGGAGAAGTGGTTGAAAATAAATAGGGAAAAGACTAAAGTACTTACAAGAAATCTAACAGAAAAACAGAAAGCTCAATTTGTGGAAAATCTCCAGATAGCCAAAAAAGTTAAATATCTAGGTATCTATTTAACATCAAAATATACAACAATAAAAGAAGACAACTATGAAAGACTATTGAAATAAATAAAAACTGATTTGGAGAAGTGGAAAAACTTTTAATTATCATTATTAGGAAGGATAGTGACTGTTAAGATGAATATCTTACCTAAACTGCTATTATTATTTCAGATGGTTCCTGTCAAACTAAGCCAGAAATTTTTCAATGATTTAAATGCAACAATAATGAGATTTATATGGCAAGGGAAAAAAGCAAGAATTAAAATTAAACTGTTACAAGACTCAAAAGACAGAGGGGGCTTTGGGCTCCCAGACTGGAGACTCTACTACCAAGCCACTATTTTGTTGTGGCTTAAAGAATGGATCACACTGAGAAATAAACAACTGCTTTATTTAGAGGGACACGATTTGCAACTGGGTTGGCACGCTTTCCTATGGTATGAGAAAAATAAAGTACATAAATACTTTCAAACGCACGCTATAAGGAATGTACTACTCTCAGAGTGGGAGAGAATTAAAAATAAATTTATATGAAAATACCTGAGTGGCTTTCAACAATGGAAGCATTTGCGTATCCAAACTTAATTAACTATGATAGACTTGTGGTCTATAAAGACATTTTAGATAAAGAAGAAAAACTTAAAGATAGGCAAGATCTTCAACAACATGGTATCGATTTAACATGGTGGTCATATTTGCAAATTCAAACAAGATATGAAAAAGATGTAAAAGTAATGGGATTTTACAAAGAACAGACACCAAGTACTCTTGAAAACAGATGAAAATTTGATTAAGAAACTCTATAAACTTTTGTTAAACTGGAAGATGGAAGAAGAACAAGTGAAAGAAACAATGAGAGTGTGGGCAAAGAACTTTGGTTATTCTATAGATTTAGAAGATTGGCAAAAACTATGGGACCGAAATATTAAATTTACTAAAGCANCAAGGAAAATTTATATAAAATGTTTTATAGATGGCACATGACACCAGTTAGATTAGAGAAAATGTTTAAAAATGTATCAAATATGTGTTGGAAATGTAAACAACAACCAGGCACTTATTACCATCTCTGGTGGATATGCCCTAATGCTAAGAAATTTTGGTTTAAGATTCATATGTGGCTAGAAAAGATGATTAAAATAAAGATAGAATTTAAACCAGAACTTTGTTTGCTAGGAATATTATGCTTGAACTATGGAAAAGAGAATGAGTATTTAATATTACATGTGTTAACAGCCGCGAGAATAACATTTGCCCAATTTTGGAAAAATGAAAATTTACCATCTGATCAGATTATAATAACAAAAATATTGGAATGTGCAGAAATGGATAGATTAACTTTAGAAATGAAAGAGAAAAAAGACACAATTTATTTTAAAACATGGGAAAAATTTTACCAATGGTTACCAATGGTTAGCAACACGATAGAATGAGAAAAGGTTATGAAACTTAAAGAGATAATTGATAGTTTGTATTTATATTTTATGATTATTTGTATGAACTTGTCTTCTTTTTTTCGTATTTGTGATTTTAATAATATAGTAAATTATAACCAATAAGTAATATATTACTATTTTAAAGTTATTACAACTAATTAGTATTAAGCATTGTTAATTAGTAAAATGAATGAGATATATTGACTAACTTGTTATTTACATGACTATATAGAAAGCTGTTTAATACTAGAGTAATCATTAAGATTTAATATGTATACCCGGACGAGTTTACTTGCTGAAACGATGTTATTTTGTGGGATTAGTCCCACTTTTGTGTTTACCCCTTTCCTTTGGTTTAACCCTTTTGTATGTCTCCCTTTTGTTTTACCTTTGTTGACCTTATTCCCTTGTTACCCTTATAAAACTCAATAAAATATTTGTTAAAAAAAAGAATTGATAGCTATTAACTTTTGGGCTTTTGGGCCAAAAGATATATATTGATGGATACAACTATCATCCATCAGTTGATGGATACAATTAGCTTCTCTTTCAGTTTGAAACAAAACAAGACAAACACTGAAAGTTTGTTTGGCAATAGTGATAGTTGGAAGCAATGGTTGCCTCCATCCAAAGTTAGCATAAGTTAATCCCAAATAATATATTAATATGAATCATGGGATGGCCTGTTATCCAGCATTATATTGTCATTTAATACTTTCTATCTGTGTGGTTTTCTTGGTAAAATATGGGAATGGTTTATTCATGCAGTATGAAATGATGTCTTTGCATTGTGATTAACATGATTGTCCTCTATCAGGCTCTCCCTATATTGCTACTGACCAGTGTAAGTGCCTGCTTGTCTTAGCTGGGTAGCTGGGATGACCTTCACACCTTGAATGCCTCTTTAGGAATGATATATTCTTAGTGTACCTTCCTGGCATTATTTGCTCATGGCATATTGTTTACTAGTGGCACAGAGCTCTGGTGGTGCAGTGGTTAAAGTGCAGTATTGCAGACAAATTCTGCCCACAACCTCAAGTTTGATCAGGATCCTTACCAGGCTCAAGATTGACTCAGTTTTCCATCCTTCTGAGGTCAGTAAAACAAGAACCCAGATTGTTGGGGGCAATATGCAAATAATGCTTCTATTGTAAACCATCCAGAGAGTGCTATAAAATGCTATCCGGTGATATAAAAGATTAAATGCTATTTGCTCATTCATCCCAGGATATCCTTCCCCACATCCTCACTATGAGGCAGCATAACAGGTCTTGGGATGTATGGGGGAGTGCCTTCCCCATGGTATCTGAGAAAGCAGCATAAAATAAAAGCAACCTAAAATTATTTCAGTTTCGAGTGACTTAGAGTAGCCCCCAAGGGGCTGCAAATGATATAAAACCTATCTCTTCATTGAAACAAACAATTGAGAAGTCAGCAGGAGTGATATGTGCATATTAAAGAACTTTTTAAGCTTCAAGACAGCAAGATGGAAAGTAAATAAGTGTCTTTCAGGAGTACGGTTTTAATATTTATATTTATGGTTAAAAAGTGATCATTGGAAAACAGGCATTCAAGTGTCTTCCTAAATAATTTCATACTTAATGCTCTTTCACCAGAGACAGAATTTTTCCCCAAGCTGTGCTTGTGGGTGCTTAAGATCTATTTATGCTGGATAAGAATTTATAAGATATTGATTTACACATCACATCCTGGGTGGTACAACTGACACTTTTATCCCTGTTGGTCAGTAAGGAACTTATAAATCAATGCTTGTTATTAATTTGTAGAAGTAACTGAATTAGTTATAACATATGGCATTCTGGAGTTTTGGTTGCATAGTGATTCTAAACCATTACAAAACCAGCCCAGTGAAGTAGTTTTTGTTTATTTGTTTATTTATTTAAAATTCTTATATGGCCATTGACTTAAAACCTGGATTCTGGGTGACTAATAGTCATAAAGTAATAAAAATAATATACAAAATAATAACAATAACAATAATGTTAGAGAATTTTAATTTCTCTATTGGTGAAAAATAAATCAGAAGCTCTCATAGTTGACTGCATTTAGCTGATTCAAATAAACTCTTTATATTCATATCAAAATATTTACAATACCATACATTCTTCTTTACAGCGACATAGCACAATGAAGAATTCTTACAGCAGAGATAGACCTGAGACTGAAACTGAAACAAACAAAATCCAGCTCCTAACTCAATACCTTTTGCACAGACTCAGTAGCACTTTCTTCACATTGGCTGACTGAGTTACCACATTACTCTTCCTGCTCATGAATATTCCAACACTCCTCCCTTCATGACAGGAAGAGACATCAGACCTATTGACTTAATACATTTTCCATAGTGAACACCACCCAATGGTTTAGTCATCATGTCTGCCAAATTATCCTCAGAAGAACAATGATGTAAACTAATCAATTTTCCTTTTACAGCTTCCCTGACATTACAATACTTAATGTCTACATGTTTATTTCTGTTCTTCACCCTGTCACCAGTTGCCATTTTTATACAGGCAGCATTGTCTTCAAATACCTTTACAGATTCTTTTACATTAATATTTAAATCTTGCAACAACTATACATACCATGTTACTTCAGAACACAATTCAGATAAAGCAATAAACTCTGCTTCCACTGTTGAAATAGCAACAGTTGTTTGTTTTCTGGACTTCCATCCAATCACTCCAAGCAATATTATAATCCCAGAATTTGATTTCCTTGTGTTTATGTCATTTGCATAGTCACTATCAACATAACACTTTAATTTCAATTCCTCAGTAATCTGTATTTGAAGACCCAAATTTATAGTTCCCTTTAAATATCTGAGAACCCTTTTTACACCCATCTACAACCCACAGCTTTGGTTCCCTGTGGCAAAGTCACTGATTTAAATACTTCATGGTCTCCCATGGATTTCATCTCTTTATCCATGGCCTCCTTCCATCTTTCTTGTTCAGCTTTTGGTAATGCCAACACCTCTTTATAATTTCTTGGCTCATACCACACATTGCAAACCTTTACCTTGCTGGCAGAATACCTGTCAGGTGGAATGCCTTTGTTACATCGCTCTGACCTACGTGGTATTAACTGCTTCTGTGTCTCAAGTCTTTCTGGCTTCATGTCTTGTTCAGCCTCTCCTCCCTGAACATTGACATCTTCAATAATCATTTTTCCATCATTAGATGAGTTATTGTCACTAAACAGATCACCATCATTAAGTGAGACATACCCAGAATTTGCATTAATTCTGTCCCAATTTTGTTCTGCAAAATTAGCAGACCTTGAAATTACAACTCTTTTACTTCCATCGCTAAAGAGATATCCTTTTGACCCTGGCTCATAGCCCACAAACCTGAGCTTTCTTGCCTTTTGCTGTCCCTTTCTTCTGATTGCTTTTGGAATATGTACCCATGCAGTACTTCCAAAAATTCTCAAATGTGCCAGTGATGGCTTTCTTCCATATAGAATGGCATATGGAGTATTATTAATGGAGGAACTCCACAGCCTGTTAACTATAGAATTGGCAGTCAATATGGCTTCTCCCCAATATGACCTGCTCATACCAGAATCCTCTAATAATGTTTGCAAAACACCATTCCTTCTTTCAGCTACACCGTTCTCTGCTGCTGTGTAAGGATTTGTACGTCTGTGTCTTATCCCCAACTGCCCCAACCATTGTTGAAATTTAGTTGACATAAATTCAGTACCTCTGTCAGTTTGCAACTGACACACTTGTTGTCTGTACCTTCTCTCTACAAAACTTACCCACTGTTTGAATTGTTGTAGCACCTCTGTCTTACTTCTAAGCAAGTAGCAAAATGAATACCTCCTATAATCATCAACAATTACCAGTGCATATTTTGCTCCTCTCAAACTGGCTTGCATAGGTCCCACCAGATCTGCATGGACCAGCTCTAGAGCTCTTTTTGTTTGTCTTGTGCTACATTTACTTACTGGGAATGACTTTGACTTCGATGCTTTGCAT
>NW_015387067.1:67853-72118 GCF_001527695.2 Protobothrops mucrosquamatus | reverse complement strand
AACTTTGCATTTTATTTAAATGCTGTTCCACAGATTCACCTGGTTGCAAACAGGCTCTGTAAAGTTTTCTTGACAATTGCACTATATTGCATGCAGAAACATTCACGTGCACAGCTCTCAACTTCAGCCAAATTTCCTTTGCAGTCTTTAGATTTGCAACATTTAGAAATTGTTCATCATCTAAATTTAAGATGAGATAAGCCATTGCTTGATCATGGTTTTGCTGATTAGCAGCTGCAAACACTTGTGGGGGATTTTCTACAATATACCACAGCAATTTTGCTTTCAGCAAACATTCCATCTTCGCAGCCTATATAATGCAATTCTTTTTGCCTAAACGAGGCACAGAGCTTTCCTTAAATTCCATTGCAGCCATTCTGCTAATTCTGCCTTGTTCTTATACTTTTCTAAACACAGGCAATTTCTTCCAGCTTCAAATTACAATGCAGTCCTTAGTAAGCTCTGGGCCCATAACCTGTTAGAGAATTTTAATTTCTCTATTGGTGAAAAATAAATCAGAAGCTCTCACAGTTGACTGCATTTAGCTGATTCAAATAAACTCTTTATATTCATATCAAAATATTTACAATACCATACATTCTTCTTTACAGCAACATAGCATAATGAAGAATTCTTACAGCAGAGACAGACCTGAGACTGAAACTGAAACAAACAAAATCCAGCTCCCAACTCAATACCTTTTGCACTGACTCAGTAGCACTTTCTTCACATTGGCTGACTGAGTTACCACATGACTCTTCCTGCTCATGAATATTCCAACAAATAATATTTGGAACACCTTACATCCTCTACAATATCTGTTAAGCCTTTAAATATCCAAATTTGCATATCCCAGGTCCTTGGAAAGGATTTGATAGGTAAACAAAAATGCCAAATCCAATCTGAATATCTGGCTGGCTGTGCAACAAACAACAACAATAATAATGTAAAATGAAGATAGAAACAGAAAAATGTGGTGCCACTACCAAACTACTTTGATATAATCTGAAACACTTTTTTTCTAACTCCAACTCAATTTAATCTCAAAAGTCAAAGCAATTTTTTGGAACAGTCCTGTTATGGTCATGTGCTTGCCCGAATTCTTTTCCTTGGCAGTATGAGTTTTGTTTGGTTTGTATTCTTGACCTAGTATTCAATTGATTGAATCTTTACCATGTAAATTGTATATAATATATATTACACTATAATATTTTGTACTGTGGTCTTACATTGTTTCCTTCTAGATTAGTCACTGTTATATGATACTTAATGGTGAGTGCTTACATTTAGGTATTCATAAAAGAATAGAATAGGGCTGGAAGGGACCTTGGAGGTCTTCTAGTTCAGCCCTCCACTTAAAGAGGAGAACCTATACCATCTCAGACAAGTGACTTAGAAACATTTTGGTAAAATATTCTTGTGCATGTTGTAATTGTCTTTACATATTGCTCAGAAATCATT
Source organism: Protobothrops mucrosquamatus (assembly GCF_001527695.2). NCBI lineage: Eukaryota > Metazoa > Chordata > Lepidosauria > Squamata > Viperidae > Protobothrops > Protobothrops mucrosquamatus. The sequence goes on along the minus strand of NW_015387067.1, from coordinate 70,657 downwards.
TACTAGGAAACCATTATATGCAATATTGAATTGTAAAAAAATCCTTGGCACCTTAGAATTCACAAGATCTGTTAACTGCATTTAATGAAAAGGAGTCATTTAAGATTTATTTCAATTAATATTTAACTGTTATATTTATAAATCTGATTATGGATTTTTTCACATTATTTTGCTGGACAATTAATATGCAAGTCTGATGCTTCAGTGCTAGTTCAAAAAAGTGCCTTAAAAAGGGTTGTGTTATATAAAAAAATATAATATATTGTTATTTGAAATCACACTGTGTGTCCAGCCCTCCCGGGCTCGACACACAAGGAGGGGGAGAACCAGCATCGCAGTCAGCAAGCCGACGAGCAGCTGTAATTAACAATCAGCTGAGGGGAGGCAGCCCGGAGAGCACAGGGCGTCGCCAGCAGAAGCACAGGGTGTCGGCAGGAAGGTTCCAGATGGAGAGACTAATGGGGCAATTGACTGAAAGATGCTGGTTGGGGGAATAGGAGGGTGTGATGTAGGAGGGCGGGGGTGTGGTGGTGTCGCTTGGTGGAGGGTGGGGTGAACTTGGGAGTGTATTTAAATAACGCTGGGAGGCAGTAGCTCCCAGCGTAAACTTTATTTGAAAAGAGCCTCAGGCTGAAGGTCTTTGCTAATGTCAGAAGCTTGTTCCTGATTAAACCGTCATTTCATGAGTAAACAGCGTCTTTGGGTGCTTTGTCAACTCACGTTCCGGTAAGGACAATTGACAGAAAGTTTACGCTCCCTACTTTATTTTCTTTTCTGATAAAAGCCTGGTTAGTTTGTTTGCTTTGAACCATGGCAGAGGGTACTCAGGACGTGGCTCCTGTTGGACCAGAGACTGAGGAAATACAAGTGGAAGGAGTGGAAGCGAGCCCTCCTGCCATAGATGATGCAGTGGTATGCCCTAAAGTAGTTGAGGCCAGTCAGGCATTGATATGGGTCCCCAGGGGATGACAACTGGTGGAACCACCCTAATGACAACTAGTGGAAACGCCCTGACTGGCGAGTGGTGGCGTAGCCCTGCAATCACTGGCATGCCAGATGGACATGGACTGGGTCCTAAAGAGGGAGGCCGAGGCCCATACCAATGGCGAGAGTGGCGTGTAACAGAGAAGGATGAAGAGGACTGGAGCTATACTACCGCCCCCGGCCAAACTACTATGGACCTACTACGGGAACAATTCGGGGAAGGGAGATATCAAGACCCCTCTTCTTCCTGGCAAAGATGGGATCAGGGACCAGACCCAACATCCTGGTCGCAGGGTGGGGCCTCTTCAACCCAGTCTGCACTGGCAAGGTTCCGACTGGCAAGTCCGAAATTAAAGTTGGAGTCCAACCGGGGTAGCGATGTGTATCAGGGAAGATCCGGAAGCCAGGGTATGAATAGACCACGAGTGGGAGATACGGGGAGGCCTTCATCTACTTTACTGACAGCTCCCTCTAGAGGATCGGGATCAGGAACAAATACAAATGGCTCAGATGGCCAGGGGCCAGGAGACGGTAGTCCACAGAACTAGGGCTTTGATAGGTCCCCCATCGGGACCAGGATGGGGTGCAGGGCCCTGGGGCCAGGGGCCGATATGGGGTCCTCCACCCCTTAATATCACCTTTGATGGAAATGCAGATCAACTGGCCCTATTCCTGAGCCAAACGATAGGCCATATGGATAGATACGGCCACATGTACCCTTCCCAATGGGCGATGGTGGGGGCAGTAACAGCAGCCCTACATGGAGAGGCCATAGAGTGGGTGGCTGATCTCCACAGTGATCATGCCAGAGAGTTGGCCCATACAGGGACATTCTTAGGGGCCCTTCAGGGCCGTTTCGAAGATGTATCAAGGGTCAAGCGAGCTGAGAACGAAGTGCTAGGGATCAGACAGAGGGGTAGGCCAGCGGCAGAATATGTTAAAGACTTTCGACGAGTGGCCAGTAAGCTAAGAACATGGCCTGAACGCTTGTTAATTCATCAATTCAAAACGAGTTTGGATAAAGAATTGAGACAGGCATGTATTTATCGGGGTATTCCAAGTAAGATCCAAGAGTGGTTCCGAGTGGTCATAGATTTGGATGCTGGACTACGAGAATTTCGTACAAGGGTTGAGGGACCCATGGGTCCACGAAGGAATATCGAGTGACCCCAGGCCTCAGGCCCAATGCCTAATCCACCCATAGGAAATTGGCGTCCAACCAAGTTCTTGTATATTTAGATGATATACTCAATTATTCAACGGACGAAAAAGAGCATATACAATTAGTATGGCAGGTTTTGCGGAAACTCCTCAATGCCCATTTATATGTAAAGTTATCGAAATGTGCTTTCCACCAGACCCAAATAGATTACCTTGGGTATAGGATATCTGGAGGGGGGTGGTGGAAATGGACCCTGCAAAAGTACAAGCGGTCCTAGATTGGCAAGCACCACAAACCCGGCGTCAGTTGCAAAGTTTTCTCGGGTTTGCAAACTTCTATAGGCAGTTTATCCCGTCTTTTGCTGAGGTAGCCTTGCCTTTAACCGAATTACTTCACACCAAACATACCGGTCATAAACCACAGCCACACCAACCATTACCCTGGTCACTTCAATGCCAACAAGCATTTGAAGCCTTAAAAATGTCATTCTCAAGGGAGCCAATATTAAGACATCCTAATCCGGAGAAACCATTCATAGTGCAAACAGATGCTAGTGATGTGGCGGTGGGAGCGGTGCTCTTACAAAGAAATAAAAAAGGAGATTTACAACCATGTGCGTTCACATCACGTAAGTTAACAACAACCGAACGTGGGTGGG
>NW_015387067.1:62637-67412 GCF_001527695.2 Protobothrops mucrosquamatus | reverse complement strand
GTGGGAAGAAATTGGAATGGATTTTATAGTGGATTTGCCAACGAGTCATGGGAATACCGTCATATGGACAGTAATAGATTTATTCTCCAAACAAGCACATTTTATACCCTGTAAAAAGGTATCATCTGCTCAAAGGTTAGCCAAACTATTTACGACCCATATATAACGTCTGCATGGAGTACCCCGGCACATAATCTCCGATCGCGGTGTACAATTCACTGCCAGATTTTGGAGAGAGTTTATCACCTCCATTGGCTCGTCCCAAGGATTAAGTTCAGCTTTTCACCCCAGCACAAATGGAGCAGATGAGCGGGCCAATGCAATGGTCGAGCGGTATCTATGGTGTTACGTCAACTACCAACAGACGGATTGGGCAGATCTGCTACCATTTACCGAAGCAGCATATAATAACACTGTCCATAGCAGCACCGGTTTCACGCCTTTTCGAGTTGTGCATGGGGTGGATTTCGTCCCCATTCCTGAATGTCCTCAAGGAAACCTGAGATCACAGCAACCCAATGAGTGGATGCTTCAATATAAAGACATCTGGGAAAAGGTGAAGAAAGCATTACAAAAAGCGAAGCAGACATGGAAAAAACAGGCTGATAAAAAACGGAGCCCACAAAAGCCTTTTCGGGTTGGCGATGAAGTCTACCTATCCACCAAATACCTAAAATTATGGAGGGCATGTAAAAAACTGAGTCCAAAATATATCAGTCCCTTTAAAATCGAAATGGTTGTCAATCCAGCAACCGTACAGTTACGACTACCACTAAGCCTCGGCAAAGTGTACCCGGTCTTCCATAGTAGCTTATTGAAACCAGCAATCAAACCATCCTTCAGACAGGTGCAACAACCTCCTGGTCTGGTGGGGGGGCATTATGAAATACGAAAGATACTGGATTCAAGGTATCGAAGAACCCGGTTACAATACGTAGTGCAGTGGAGGGGATACCCAGTATCCGAGGCATCATGGGTGGGGGAGGCAGATATGAATGCCCCGCGATTGGTACAAAGATATCATCGCAAGTATCCTCAGAAACCAGGGGGGAGGGGAGGTGGAACGACATCCACAACGAACTAACTGTGTGTTTTACCCACTTCCAGGAGGATACTTGGTAGGGGGGGCCGCCTGTCAAGCCCTCCCGGGCTTGACACACAAGGAGGGGGAGAATCAGCATCGCAGTCAGCAAGCCGACGAGCAGCTGTAATTAACGGAGGGGGAGAACCAGCATTGCAGTCAGCAAGTCGACGAGCAGCTGTAATTAACAATCAGCTGAGGGGAGGCAGCCCGGAGAGCACAGGGCATCGCCAGCAGAAGCACAGGGCATCAGCAGGAAGGTTCCAGACGGAGAGACTAATGGGGCAATTGACTGAAAGATGCTGGTTGGGGGAATAGGAGGGTGTGATGTAGGAGGGCGGGGGTGTGGTGGTGTCGCTTGGTGGAGGGTGGGGTGAACTTGGGAGTGTATTTAAATAACGCTGGGAGGCAGTAGCTCCCAGCGTAAACTTTATTTGTAAAGAGCCTCAGGCTGAAGGTCTTTGCTAATGTCAGAAGCTTGTTCCTGATTAAACCGTCATTTCATGAGTAAACAGCGTCTTTGGGTGCTTTGTCAACTCACGTTCCGGTAAGGACAATTGACACTGTGCTTAATAGGCTTTAATATTTGTGATTGCAAGTTTAATTTTGTGAACAATTTCTGGTAAACCAGGTCTTTCAGTAACCAACATTTCTATGTTGTTGTTGGTGTGTGTGTGAGTTATTATTTATGTAGTTTCTTTTAAAGAGTCCTAATAAGGATTCTTTAAAAATAAGAAAAATATGATATTAGACTATAATTTTGATTACTAAGAATGATAGTGGTATTATATGTATTTCAAAAACTGAACTAATACATTGCTTTGGTGATTATGGAAGGACCAATACTTTGCTATAGGTTGTGTTGATCCTATTTCCCCTAAAACAATTTTATAAAATGCCTTCCCACAGAAACAATAACAAAAATGTATTGATGTTGTCATTGCAGCTTGGGGACAAGGAAGTACGTTTTCACCAAGAAATTGTTTTGCATTTGCAGATAATTTGAATTCCCCAAAGCAATATGATAAAGGAAGAGGTTTAGTTATTTTCCATTGGACTCTTCCTTTAATTAGATTCACTTTAATTTTTGTATAGGCAAAGACACCACAGCATGCTCACTTAACAATATAAAGGAGTCTGTGGTGATGTTTTTCAGAATTTTATTAAGAACATACAATATGCTGATTAAACTAGTTTCTTCTTTCAACCTAGAAAGAACATCTAGAGCTTATTTTTATTGTAATTAATAAAAAAGAGAGAAAAACACAAATATAATAATGATGTGGAGGCATACATTTTCAAAGAGAAGAAAACAGAAAAAAAGAATAAAAGTGCTTTAACAAAAAATTGTATTATATGTCATTATATCAGTAAATGCTTATAATTATATATTTATGTAATGCAAATATTATTTAAGCATGTATATATTTCTAATATATTTATATATATATTTTTAATCTTTTTAATTTTTAACTATATTTTTCAAAGATCTTGGAGCACTGGGGAACTACCAGAGGACTGGAAAAGAGCTGATGTAGTTCCCATCTTCAAAAAAGGAAAAAAAATGAATCCAGGAAACTACAGACCTCTCGGCCTGACCTCAATACCTGGGAAGATCTTGGAAAAGATAATCAAGCAATGAATCAATAAACACCTAGAGGCAAACAAAGGCATTACCAAAAGCCAACATGGGTTTGTCAAAAACAGATCATGCCAGACAAATCTTATTGCATTCTTTGACCAGGTGACAAACTTAGTGGACCAGAGGAATGATGTGGATATAATTTACTTGGACTTCAGTAAGGCATTTGATAAAGTAGATCACAACCTACTACTTGATAAGATAGAAAAATGTGGGTTAGACAGCATCACGTCCAGATGGATTCATAGCTGGCTGACCGGCCATATTCAGTATGTGGTCCTCAATGGAACTGCATCTACATGGAGGGAAGTGTGTAGTGGGCTGCCCCATGCTCTGTTCTGGGCCCAGTGCTCTTCAACATCTTCATCAATGATTTGGATGAGCGGATAGATGGGGAATTCATCAAATTTGCAGACGACACTAAGCTGGCAGGAATAGCCAACATTCCAGAAGATAGGCTTAAGATACAGAAGGATGATGATGATGATGATGATGATGATGATGATGATGATGATGATGATTGATCATCGCATAGTCAGCCAGATGTTCAGACTGGATTTGGCATTTTTGTCTACCTATCGAGTCCTTCCCAAGGACCTGGGATAGGCAGATGTGGATGTTTAATGGTATTATAGATATTGTCGCAGGATGGAAGCAGTTCCTAGTAAGGCCGCCTTTTGCAATTGACTAATGGTGAATTTGTCAATGCCAATGGTATTCAAGTGGTGCTCCAATTGTTTTGGAATTGCACCCAAGGCGCTTATTATTATTATTATTATTATTATTATTATTATTATTATTATTATTATTATTATTATTATTATTATTATTATTATTATTATTATTATTATTATTATATGGCAATCTATATAAATGGCTCCCTATTTCAATATACCTGTTTATACAAAGTCCAGGTCTACAAGCAACCTACTTCTAAGTGGCAAGTGCAATCAGGTCTTCAATCCATTAAATAAATGGAATCATACATTTATCTGTCCAATGCTGCACTATCAGTGTATTAGCCATAACAAGGGCATGGATAATCCATTTACTTTGTCCAATTGTCTAAATCATGTACTAGGTATATTATTAAAAAAATATTAACCTCTGAAAATGTTAGCTTTTATTGCACAATCATATTTATATAATCCTTATCTAGAATTTAGTATCAGTGAAAGTTTCCCATGCTTGAGAATGCTAAGATACTGGTTTCCATACTTGATTATGCTTGTGATGCTCTATTGATTTGCACATCAAACTACTGACTCTAGGTTTTACATTTGTTGAGTGATTTCCATGATGCAAAAGGGAAAAGATTACTTTGGACACTTCTTTGAGGAAGATTAATAAAGATAATCTCAAGTTCTTGTCCTAATCCATAGTCTGATACATAGCCTATTTATGTCATATGTTGCACACAATGAATTCAGTAGAATCAATATGTTATCTATGTTATCCATGTTAGACACCTGCTGAATCAAGGCTTAATTCTGTGATTTCCAGTAACTGAAACTTTTAGGAAGTAAAAAAAAATGCAGGTGGGGAAATCCTGGAATGATATCCATTATCTTTGTTTTAGTTTCCCCTAATACAGGGGTGTCAAACTGCTAGCCCATGGGCCGGATGCATCATAGCAAAACTGCACCCAACCCATTGCTGGCAATGGAGAAAAAAATCAAGATATGTTGCGACATATCACGTGATATTGCAAGTTTGACACCCCTGCCCTAATATATGTATTTATTTATTTATTTATTATTTGGATTTATATCCCGCCCTTCTCCTCGTAGGACTCAGGGCGGCTGACAATCAATTAAAATACATAAATAACAATACAAATTTAAAATTAATTAAAAAAAAGATATTTAAATATTGTCCGATTAAAATATAATTAAAACCCCTCTAAAAATTACCCTAGGCCAGTCCTGCAAGCTGGAATAACCAAGTCTTGAGGGCGCGGCGAAAGGAAGGGAGATCAGGGATAACCCTGATCTCTGGGGGCAGTTCATTCCAGAGGGTGGGAGCTCCCACAGAGAAGGCCCTCCCCCTTGG
>NW_015387067.1:42181-61102 GCF_001527695.2 Protobothrops mucrosquamatus | reverse complement strand
GCAAATTCCTCAGCCTTCCCCGCCAGGGGGTCCCCGCCCCCCCTCAATTGAAGGAGGGAGCGGGTCACCCTGAAGAGGGAGGCCGGGCAATTATCTGATGACGCAATGAGGGTGGAGTAGTAATTAGACCTCGCCACCCTCATCGCCACAAGGTAGGATCTAACATGTATCCTTACCTGTGTTCGGTCGGATTCGGTTCAGGTGGTCCTCCAACTGCTCTCTAGGCGTCTTTTCCAGCGTTTCATCTCTCTCAGCCCCTCGGTAAACTGAGGGGCCAGTTGAGACCTACGCCGGGTCAGAGGCCGCAGCGGCACGACTCGGTCCAGTGCTGCGGCTGCGGCCACATCCCAGGCCGCAGCCTGTTGTTCCGCCGAGTCGTGACCCAGCTCCTCAGGATATGGCCCAAGCTTAAAGATGAAAATCCCATTGTTGCTATGAGAAGAATGTGTCACTTTTGTGATACTGGAAGAAAACAAGAATAGTCTTTCTGTCAGGCACAAGTAATCAGTTCCACATGTGTAGAGTTCAAGGCAATACGTTAGTATATTCTGCCTATTAAACAAGAATCTCCCCAGACTTCTGGGGAAAAATAGATAAGGCTCTATAGAGCTTAAGCGGGAGGGGGAGGAGGTCAGTTCTGTATTTTTTGCAGCTACATAAGGTATGATGGCTTTCCCAAACACCAGACCAGACAATAGGAAGATCCGGCTCTGGGGGCATTGGAAGGGGATTTGTAGGAGCACCAAGAAATAAATGAGGGCTCCAAGCCAGGAGTGGAGAGGCCAGGAACAGTGAAAAGCTAGCTAAAGAAGGAAAAAGAGAGGTGCTGCTGGAAGTGCAAGGTGGAGAAGGTATGCAGCTAAAGTTTCTCAGTGGGGATGAGGATGAGTGCCTCCTCCACTTGAATCATAGATGCACAGGGTTGAGTGGAGGCTGGCACAACAAACAACTTTATTTCAATATCTATTTTTTCTGTATTCATACTGTATTTTCCTATCAGCTTGAAGAATGTATGTTTCTAATACAACTTCATATTAAATGGGAGAGAAAAAGTCTTCCAAGTGTCTGCCCAAATAAAGAGTGTCAATGCTGCTAACATCAGATGTTTTTGCATTGACAACAGATAGAAATGTAGCTATCCTTTACCTTTTGCTTTTAGAGTTAGATGATGCTGGGAGGGGGGATGTGAATGAGAGTCCAGCTAGACATAACAACACTAAACCTAGCATGAGAAACAAAGTTATTGTAACCATAGGTGATAAGGAATTGGCTGGCTGGAGAACTGGAGAGAAAGCCTGTGCTTCAAGCTAATTGGGAAATGGAGGGAATTGTGCTTTGATACTATGTGCTCAAGGGAGGGGAATTCAGTTTTTGGCTTTGATTATGCAGTGCCGATATTATGCTACTCCAAATAAAGATTCTTTAAGGTAAATAATGCCTTGAAGTTCTTTTCAAGAGTTTCATCTGTTGGAACCGTGATATTAAGCCAAAAACTCTAACTTTTTCCTAACTATCTTGGGGTCCCGAGCCCCAGTCACTGTCCCTAGAAAGGAGGGATAAGCTGACAAAGATTCGGAGAAGATCTCAGCATGGAGAAAGAGAGAACGCCTGAAACCAGCACCCTGGCAGTGGCTGCTACCCCAGAGGGGGGAGTGACAGCCAGTGTGCCGGTGGATAAGGAACTTTTTCAGACCTCCAAGCTGGGGGCAAAGCCCAAGCTGCAAGGACAGCTGATCTAGTCATTAGAATTAACCCTACCCAGCAAAGACTCCAGACACCTCAAGACGGCCTTGCCACCCTAAAGTGCTTCAAAGGCAGATGGGGCTGAGCTGCTACGAAGGGATTACTGCACTTCACATTCCCCATACTGGTGGAGAACCACAAAACTGTCTACCACTGAGGACTTGGGTGAGTGGAAGTACCTGTCTGCAGCACATAGCTAGTCAGTGGAGAAGTTGGTGGAAAGATTTGAGGAGTTAGAAATGAAAAGTGGAGAACAACCTTCCCACTCCCCATATGCGAGTGATCATGATGATTGGAGAGGCAGCCACCAACTCCTACCAAGGGAGACCACCAGTCCCCCCTGCACAGTTCAGGCAGCCTCAAAGCCACCCAGCCCGGGGCAGCCCTTTGTANTAGCTAGTCAGTGGAGAAGTTGGTGGAAAGATTTGAGGAGTTAGAAATGAAAAGTGGAGAACAACCTTCCCACTCCCCATATGCGAGTGATCATGATGATTGGAGAGGCAGCCACCAACTCCTACCAAGGGAGACCACCAGTCCCCCCTGCACAGTTCAGGCAGCCTCAAAGCCACCCAGCCCGGGGCAGCCCTTTGTAATTCAAGCTGATGTCAGTGACGTGGCCGTCGGAGGTGTACTACTACAAAAGAACCAGAGTGGGACCTTACAACCTTAGGCCTACACCTCGAAAAAATTCAGTGAGTGTGAGAGGAGATGGGCTGTTTGGGAAAAGGAGGCTTTCGCAATCCATTGGGCTCTATTAAACTGGAGACACTATCTAGAAGGGAGCAAGGTGCCTTTCGAAGTATGGACTGATCACAAAAATCTAGAAGCACTGAAAACTCCCCGCAAATTGTCCCTGAAACAAGTGTGATGGGTGCAGTACTTTAACCATTTTAACTTCACTCTAAAGTACATACTGGGGCTTCCAGTTCCGGTTTTCGACATTGGCGGACACGCAGAGAGATTTCTCTCCTTGCTGTCCAGTTTTTCTCCTTCAGAAGACCCTGGAAAGGGTCAAAAGTCACTCTGTAGGGGCGACCACTGTTGGGGGGGACTTTTACTGGATCGCGGGGGTGCAGCAGCCTTTCCATTTGATCTGCAGTAACTCCCCAGGACCGAAGAGGAAAAGAGCGGCCACTAACATGGCCCCTCACCAGCTGAAAGCCCAAAGCACCAACTAAGCATGGAGAAGCAACTGGAGGAGTTGGGTAAGACCCTATTTTTCCTTTTTTTCCCTCCCAACTACCTTCCTGTAAAAATTTTTGAAATACCCCTTTCCCCCAGCTGAATTTCACAGCTTTTGCTCACTTTGGGAATATAAAGCCAAGAAACACACACACATAAAAAAAGGAACAAGATTAAATGACTACTTACCTGGACTTGTAATATCCAGATACCTGTAATATCCAGATACCTGTAATATCCAGATACCTGCTCTGTATCTCAACAAAAACTTACTCTTTTACTTTTTTGTTAACCTGGGGGGGGGGGAACGGAATGTTCTTTGTTTCCTCTCTTGAACCAGAAAAAAGTCCTATTCTGTATGTTACTGGGGACATCTAGTGGTGAAAACGTGCTACAACAAGTGGAATAAATTCTTTCTGACTGGGAGATCTCTGAGAATAAAATTTGTCCTTGACAGCAACCAAAAGATAAGAACTTGAAACAGCTGGGTGGTGAAAATAGTTCTTTATAGTGGAGGTGGACAGTTATTGACTCTTATTTAAAATAGCCTCTACTAAAAGATTGTTAACATTACAGAAATGGAGGAATACCACCCACAGCTTAATGTCAAACTTATACTTGAAAAAATTCTAGAGGCTACTGAATTAATGAAGTCTACAATGAAAGACTTACATGCCACTTTAAAGCCACAAAAGGCAGCTTTAACCCCATTAGAGGAAGCCACACTTCAAAAAGCAATAGAAGAAGGAACTAATAACAAAGTGGAAGAATGTCAGGAACAATCTACTCAGACCTTTAATATTCAAAGCTTGACCTTACTTAAAGACTTGACAACTACAATAGCAACAGAAACTGATCAAAGCAATGCTAAGATGGAAGTTCCAGAGGATTTACGACAATACACTGAGATTTCAGATAATCTAGATGATCCAAAAACAACTACAACATCGAACATGAATCTTCATTTACTTCAGTTGAAACTAGAAGAAGACCATCTGAACGCATGATAAACACATTAACTCAGATATGGAGATTTAAACCATTGGGTCAACAATTTAACGACTGTGATGGGACTGGCTTCCTTGATAGGCTGATGATTGGATGGTCTCACCTGTTTCAAATGATATATCCAGGAAGGAAGGGAGAGCCATTTGAGGTCCAAAAAGCTTTTTTATGGAAGCCGGCTTGGCATAAAAGAAAGGCCAGAGTAAGATTTTTAAAAAATGGTTTTCTTTGTTTGATATCTAATGGAAGAGCTTTAAACTTTATCTAATGAGCTAAGGAGACTTTAAAAGATATTATTGGATTTAATAGTTAGATTTATACCTATAAGGGAAATAAATTAGTTATTTAAATAATTGTTTTGAACTATAAATAGAAGATGGATTCAGAGGATAAAGATTATTTTATGAGTAAGCGATGATATTAAAATGAGAATTAGAATATGATGGTGAAATAAATTAAGAATTTATTGGAATAAACAATAAGTGTATTTTAGAGATGATGCTATTTTGTATGAATTAAGGGAACCGTGGGCTATCCAAAATCTAAACATTATTGGACAGTAAGCCAACTCAAATACTCTAATTGAAACCAGACAAAAGTTAAAAACAGGATTTGGAGATATATAATCTAAAACCTGTTTATAAATGTTTTAAATGATTGAGTTATAACTAGCAACCTACCAATTTGAATTTGTTATAATGATTAAGGGAAACAGGAAATTTTTGATGATGTAAACTGATATATGTATGGATAAGCGTGTTATGGATTATTATTACCCAACCACCATGTTGCTTCCTTAAATACCTGAAGGTTTGTAAAAATGGAAAATTAATAAAACTTGTTATATAAAGTACATACCGGGAGGAAAAACCTTCTTAGCTGATGCTCTATCCAGACTGCCCCAGTACAAAAGCCAGCATGAAGAGGTTAATGAGGCAATTATCTCCAATCCATAAAGAGCCTATCAACTCATGCCATGCAGAGTCCCACCTTCAAGAGCCCCTAACCCTGATGACCCTGGGGCAAAAAAAAATAAAACAAGAGCTCCTCACTGACCAATGGTTCAAGGACAATCAAATCTCCCTAATGTGCAGGGATGGTTTGGCTTACAAGGGGGGAACGTTATACTTGCCAGAGACCCTCCGCCTTAATGCTCTCTGACATGGCCATGACATAAAACAGGCTGGACACTTTGGATATTTAAAAACACTACACCTCATCCGTTGGCAATTCTAGTGCCAAGATTGAAACGGGATATGGAAAGCTATGTTAGGAGTTGTGCTGTACTCTATGTGCCACCATGAAAAGAATTCCAGGGAAACCCCCTGGTTTGTTGCAACCAGTGGCAGACCCTTCCCAACCATGGGAAGAAATTCCTATGGATTTTATAATAGATCTACCTGAAAGTAGAGGAAATACAGTCATCTGGACTGTGATAGATTTGTTCTCAAAGCAGACTTATTTCATCACCTGCAAAGGGCTCCTGTCTGCCCAACAACTGACCAAAATGTTTTTGAAACACATCTACTGGCTACATGGCGCACCTAAACAAATAATCTCGGACAGTGGGGGTGCAGTTTACAGCTACATTTTGGAGACGTTTTCTTAAACTAATTGGTTCATCTCAAGGTCTATCATCTGCTTTTCATCCATTTACTAATGGGGCGGCTGAATCCATGAACTCAATGGTGGAACAATATCTCAGATGCTATGTCAGCTACCAACAAACAAACTGGACTGACCTCCTCCCTTTTGCAGAGGTGGCTTACAATAACTCTGTTCACAGCAGCACTGGCTTCATGCCTTTTAAAGTGGCACAGGAAAAGAGTTCAACCCAATACCTGAATACCCCCAGGTGCTCTCCGCTTCCCAGACACTTGATCAATGGATGAAGGGGTGGGAAGAAGTTTGGAAAATCACAAAACCATTTTAAAAAGGCTTCTGAGACATATAAAAAACAGGTGAATAAAAAAAGGGCTCCTCAAAGAACATTCTAAGTTGGAGAAAAGGTTTATCTGTTGACTAATTACCCAGTAAGACGTTAGGACCGAAGTTCTTGGGACCTTTCTCCATTGTAAAGATCATTAACCCAGTCACAGTGCAATTAAAACTCCCTAAGCTCTTAGGAAAAGTTTTCCCTGTTTTCCATTGCAGCCTGTTGAAACCTTATTGGGGTTCCACTTTAAGACCTCCCCCTAAGAAGGCACCCGGACCCCTTGTGGTGGCAGGACAGACTCACTATGAAGTAAAGCATATTCTTGATTCTAGAATTTTTAAAGGAAAATTGCAGTATTTAGTACAATGGAAGGGATATTCATTGTCTGAAGCCACTTGGGTGAAGTCTAGCGTTGTGAAAGCATTACTAGGTTTTATAAGAAACACCCTAACAAACTGAGAGGCAATCCCTAACCTGTGCTTTTGTTTATATTACAGGATTTATCCTTTTTGTAAGGGGGGGGCGGATGTCAACGCTGCTAACATTGGATGTTTTTGCATTGACAACAGATAGAAATGTAGCTATCCTTTACCTTTTGCTTTTAGAGTTAGATGATGCTGGGAGGGGGGATGTGAATGAGAGTCCAGCTAGACATAACAACACTAAACCTAGCATGAGAAACAAAGTTATTGTAACCATAGGTGATAAGGAATTGGCTGGCTGGAGAACTGGAGAGAAAGCCTGTGCTTCAAGCTAATTGGGAAATGGAGGGAATTGTGCTTTGATACTATGTGCTCAAGGGAGGGGAATTCAGTTTTTGGCTTTGATTATGCAGTGCCGATATTATACTACTCCAAATAAAGATTCTTTAAGGTAAATAATGCCTTGAAGTTCTTTTCAAGAGTTTCATCTGTTGGAACCGTGATATTAAGCCAAAAACTCTAACTTTTTCCTAACTATCTTGGGGTCCCGAGCCCCAGTCACTGTCCCTAGAAAGGAGGGATAAGCTGACAAAGATTTGGAGAAGATCTCAGCATGGAGAAAGAGAGAACGCCTGAAACCAGCACCCTGGCAGTGGCTGCTACCCCAGAGGGGGGAGTGACAGCCAGTGTGCCGGTGGATAAGGAACTTTTTCAGACCTCCAAGCTGGGGGCAAAGCCCAAGCTGCAAGGACAGCTGATCTAGTCATTAGAATTAACCCTACCCAGCAAAGACTCCAGACACCTCAAGACGGCCTTGCCACCCTAAAGTGCTTCAAAGGCAGATGGGGCTGAGCTGCTACGAAGGGATTACTGCACTTCACATTCCCCATACTGGTGGAGAACCACAAAACTGTCTACCACTGAGGACTTGGGTGAGTGGAAGTACCTGTCTGCAGCACGTAGCTAGTCAGTGGAGAAGTTGGTGGAAAGATTTGAGGAGTTAGAAATGAAAAGTGGAGAACAACCTTCCCACTCCCCATATGCGAGTGATCATGATGATTGGAGAGGCAGCCACCAACTCCTACCAAGGGAGACCACCAGTCCCCCCTGCACAGTTCAGGCAGCCTCAAAGCTATCCTTTACCTTTTGCTTTTAGAGTTAGATGATGGTGGGAGGGGGGATGTGAACGAGAGTCCAACTAGACATAACAACACTAAACCTAGCATGAGAAACAAAGTTATTGTAACCATAGGTGATAAGGAATTGGCGGGTTGAAGAACTGGAGAGAAAGCCCATGCTTCAAGCTAATTGGGGAATGTGATTTATGACTGTTAATTGGAGGAGGGAATTGTGCTTTGATACTATGTGCTCAGAGGAGGGGAATTCAGTTTTTGGCTTTGATTATGCAGTTCCGATATTATGCTACTCAAAATAAAGATTCTTTAAGGTAAACAATACCTCAAAGTTCTTTTGAAGAGTTTCATCTGTTGGAATCATGACAAAAAAATTAACAGGTAGAATAATGTAAACAGAAAAAGAAGAAGAAATGGAAAACAATAGATGGAATCTCGTGCATTCTTTGGTTACCCAAACATAAAAAAGGACTTTGCAAATGATGTTGGAGGCAATATTATCAAAGGTCTAAATTCATTCCACAAACTTGTAAAACCTATGGGGTTTTTTATTGCAGTAAAAAGAAAAGTGGGGGTGAGGATAGAGGTGTGCAAAGTGATGTAGTGTGTTGAAGATGGATAGAAATAATATCACAGATTTAGGAAGACAGTACCAGAAACTGCTGCTGCCAGAATGTGATCCTTAAAAAGTAGCTGTGAATTCCAACAATGTAAGCATGAATCCCAGTTGTGATAGCCTGACAACATTATTAGATGTATTCATAAAGTATAAAGCTATTAGTCATTCCTTGTCATGATAGCAACTTACTATTTTGGGGATCAGATCCAATATGTGGACTAGTAGGAAGCAAGATGGAAGGGTGTGTTATCATGTTCATGTCATGTTATTAAATGGTTATTTAATTACCCACAGTAGAAAATAAGACTTGATAGCCAGGAAACATGGTAATAATATACTTGTTGGCCTGAAGTTTCAAGCTGTCAATTAGATATGTAAAAATCTTGTTGAGAAAGTGGTGTGACAAATGCTAAAATTATCATAGCAATACTGGCCACTCTGAGACACCTGTGCCAACATTTCCCAATGCAAGACACTTACTTTCAACCCTAAAATTGATTGCATATGTGATAAAAGCAATAAGCAATACTCAACAATTCTTTCATCAAAAGCAGATATGAGAATGTTTTGCCAGAAGAACATTTTAAATTATTTGTATTTTGTTATTTATCATCTTCAATCAAATGTGAAGTTGTCAATAAGGAGAAGAAAGCAAGTCCCATACAGCAGTAATTCTCAAGAAATTACACCAGTTTTGAATTTTGAAGGAAGCTTATTACTATCCAATGTTTCTACAAAAATAGTTTCATATTAATTAATATTTCAAAGAAAGGATAGCATCTGCTATCAAAAATGTACTTGTTTCACTGGGACATGATAGGGATTTGTTATGGTTTACCCATTGCTTTGTAAATGTAAAGACCTTGTCAGAACCTGGTTGTTGGGAGGGGGGTGATTTCTTTCTTCTGGCGGGTTCTGCCATAATCCTGAGGAGAAGAGGGAGCTATGGGTGCTACAATGTATCCTCTCTGCTTTCCTCTGTCTGCTTGCTCTTTGATCTGTTTCTCTTGATGCCTGCCTGGGGTGAGAATGGAATGTGCCTCCAGCCATCTGCCTTATCTCTAGCTGTGGAAGAAGAGGCACGAAGACCTAACAGTCTAGACAAGACAAGAATTTGGCAAGAGGTTTCATACAGCCAGTGAAACCCAAAACGGCAGCCCCCATGCTATTCCACAAGAAAAAAGATGGTCCCCTTTGCCTCTGCATAGATTATAGATCTCTGATCACAGTGAGTGAGAATAACCTCTACCCACTCCCCTTAATGAAGGACATGTTAGCGCACTTGGCGAAGGGATTTTTTTTTCAAAACTGGACTTACAGGAGGTGTATTACTAGGTTAGAATTAAGGAAGGGGGCGAATGGAAGACAGTGTTCAATTGCCCCATGGAATGTTTCCAATTTAGAGTGCTCCCATTTGGGTTGCAAGGGACACCTGCCGTGTTCATGCAACTGATAAATGAAGTGCTCCAGGAGCACCTCTACAAAGGGGTGCTTGTCTACTTAGATGACATCCTAATAATCACAGAGACCAAAGAAGATAATGTCAAAGTGGTCAAAGCAGTGCTAAATAAGTTACGAGCCGCCCACCTTTATGTCAAATTGTCCAAATGTGAGTTCCATAAGGAAAGGATTGACTATCTGGTGTACCGCATATCTAAAATGGCATAGAGATGGATCCTGAAAAGGTCAGAGCGGTGTTAGAATGGGCTCCCCCCTGCACCTGGAAACAATTACAAAGTTTTCTGGGATTTGCTAACTTTCATTGTCAGTTCATCCCCTCTTTCACCCAGATCACTAAAGACTTGGGGGGAGGAGAAGCTGAAGCCCAGCCAGTCACTGAAAAGGACTATGAAGTGCCAAGCCGCATTTGAGAAACTGAAAAGACCATTCTTGGCAGAACCGGTCTTAAAGCACCCGGACACCAAAAAACTTTCGTCATTCAGGCAGATGCCAGTGATGTAGCAGTAGGAGCAGTGTTACTCCAGGGGAATAATGAAGGGAAGTTGCAACCTTGTGTGTACACATTGAAGAAACCCACGGAAACTGAACAGAGATGGGCAGTGTGGGAGAAGGAAGTCTATGCCATTCTCTGGACTCTCCTGACATAGCAAAATCTCCTGGAAGGGAACAAAATCCCTTTCCAAGGATGGACTGATCATAAAAACGTAGAGGCTCTAAAGACATCTAGGAAACTATCCCCCAAACAAGCGAGGTGGTCCCAGCACATCCATCACTTCAATTTCACCATTAGACACTTACCGGGGGGGGGGGGGAAAGAACTTCCTAATCGATGCTCTGTCACAATTACCACAATATAACAGTACAAAGATAACAGACCCACTTATGCCATTGAGGCAACTAGCAGCACCAGTAACCATGCGAGCGCAAACAAAAATCCCAAACCCTTAGCAAGCACAGCGGGGTTGGAATTTAGAAAAGCCTTAGAAAAGGACAAATGGTTCTTAAGCCGTAAGAACCTGTGCACAATGAATGATGGACTGCCATGGGTGGGGGGGGGAAGCTCTATGTCCCAAAAGCCCAGAGACTAAACTTCATGCACCTTTGTCATGATTCCAAAGTAGCTGGGAACATTGGGTTCATGAAAAACCTTCACCTAGTGAAATGGCAGTTTTGGTGGCCCTCAATAAAATAAGGATATTGAGGATTTTTGGTGATGTCATTGGCTGTAGACCCTGGGAAACGACTCTCCGTTCCCAGGGTCCGAATTTCTGTCGCTGGCGGGCCCATTTGGGCTGAATGCCACCCTGGCCACCAAGAGGTGAATTTTTGAGGAAAGGGAGCCGGCAGTAGCCGGTTCTCTGAACCCAAAATAGCCTCTGGAACCGGCGAGAGAAAGGCGGAGAGCTTCGCATTTGCCACCATCATCAGCAGATCATCAGAGACAGAAGACAGCTGTTTCAGGAAACAAGCAACTGGTCTGGGTGAGATGATATTTGTCCTTGCTGCAAAGTGGACCTTTGAGAAAATTGCCTGCCTTTAAAGTAAAGCTGGAAGCCTAAAGGGAAGAGAAGGAGGGGATTTTTGCTTCCCCCCCTCCCGAAAAGCGGCAGTTTAAGCGCTGTTCTAAAACCTTTGAAAACTTTTCAATTGAAGTCAAATTGAAGGAATCAGCTTGTTTCATCATAGAGGGAAAAGAAGATATATTAACATTTTATTTGGGAAAAGCCACCTTAATTGCTCTTTTTGAGAACTTTAGTTTTGTGTATTCACTGTTGGAACTTTTTTCTTTTCTTTCTCCCTATCTAAATGGCAGGGGAAAGAAACAGCATCCCCTGGTGGTTATTTTGTAACCTTTCTCCTTTGTTTTTGTTTTTGTTTTACTAATCTTGTGTATTCAGCTGCAGAGTTTGGCTCAACACCCAGACACTTGGCTGTATGCCCAGACATTCCTATCTCTCTTAGAGGTTACTAAGAGAGATTGTTTCTTTTCCTTCTCTTTTTGTGTCTGGTTTCTTTTTTTGATCTGCTGCATATGTTTCAAAATAAGGGAAACTACAAAAGAAGATCTGTAAGTCTCTAACTGGATACTGTCTTTTTTCTGTTCCCTTTTTCTTAGTCCTGCTGTTTGGATATAAACATACTTGTTTATGCTCTTCTTTTTTGCTTTTTTCTTAGAGACTCTGTATTCTTTTTTATACCTTTTCCTGCCTTTTGACAATATTTTTATTGGATATTTTATTTTACTTTTATTTTTCTCTGGCTTCTGTTTTTTTTAAAATTATCTTTGGCGTTGTCTCCTGATAATAGGAGGGCATTAGATTATAATTCCTTCTTTTCTTTTCTTTTCCTGAGCTATTTGGTGGATTATAATTGGCCATTGGGCCCTTTCATTGGATTACAAATAAATTGGCCATCGGGCTTGATATTGGATTATAGATAAATACAATAATTAGAAGATGAGTGTTTCAAATTTGGCAAAAGGGGTGAGGAAGGGCTCCTCGGCTCCTGCATCAACCTCAGTGAGTCCAGTGCCTCAAAAATCGATTACAACATTCTTACAACAGGATACCCAACAAAAGGATATGCAAGCCATTCTCCAGGCAATTGTAGACTCTAAAATGGAAATGAAAAAAGATCTTGAAAAAAATTATGAAGATTTGAAAAATGATCTGCTTAAGATGGATCAAAAAATGGAAGCTTTTGAACAGGTGATGACAGAGACTCAACAAAGAATGCAAAAAATAGAAGACAAGTCAGTAGTAGTGGATCAGAAATTAGAAGCTCTCCAAGATGAAAATCAGAGATTGGCTCAATCTAATGCAGAGATGGAAGATTTTATGGCTACAATGGAGATGGAAAGGGCATCATATTTTCTAAGACAGTGGTTCTCAACCTTTTTAATGCCGCGACCCCAACCGGTTGTAAGTCGAGGACTAAACCGGTTGTAAGTCGAGGACTAAACCGGTTGTAAGTCGAGGACTAAACCGGTCGTAAGTCGAGGACTACCCAATTGGTCGTAAGTCGAGGACTTTCCCTGCCCGGGAGCGCCGTGCATGTGTGGTTCTGCCCCCTGCGCCGGCCGAGGCATAGCTGGCAAGCGGCAGAGATGGAGCAGGCCAACCACCAGCTGGCCCAGCCCAAGGGACCCACCGGAAAAGGGGGAAAAATGGCGGACAAAAAAATGGCGGACAAAAAAATGGCGGACAAAAAAATGGCGGACAGCCTTGCTTGGCGACCCCCATGAAATGGTCAATCGACCCCAAATGGGGTACCAACCCAGAAGTTGAGAACCACTGTTCTAAGATTTCAAAATATGATAGAAGAGAAGGATGAGAACCTGTTAGTACTGATGAGTGAATTACTGGCGGATCTGCTTGGAATGGAAATGGATCAAATTAAAAGATAATTGGATCAGGTTTTTAGAGTTAACTCAAATTATGCAAGAAGAAACAGAGTGCCTAGGGAGGTCCATGTTAGATTCAGTAAAAGAGCAGTATGAGATGAGATCTCGAGAGCAGTAAGGGATCAACCACTGAAATACAAAGACAAAGAATTGGTAGTTCTAAAAGAGATTCCTAGAAGAATAAGAGAATCTCGAAGAGAATATCAATTCTTAACAAGGAAATTGATCAGTAGAGGAGTGAATTTTAGATCGTTGATCCCAGAAGGATTATTAATTTTTTGGGACTCAAAAAGATATAGAGTGAGTACTCCACTCCAAGCAGAGGAATTTTTTGACAATCATAGAGGCCTTTTGGAAAAAGGCGAGGCAGAACCTAAGAAACCAGAGGAAATGACTGCAGAAACATCAAAGCAAACGGAGGAGGAAGTGCCCAAAAAGATTCAATCAGAGGAAGATGTAAGACCAAAAGACCAGAGGCAGATAAGCTCCCCTAAAAGATTGAGGTCTACATACAATTGAAACTATGGAGGAAATTGGAATCTTTTCAACAAATATAAATGGTCTTAACTCCCCATCAAAAAGGAGTAAAACATTTCATAGACTACAAAAGTTAAAAATGGACATAATTTGCCTCCAAGAGACACATATTAAGAGACAACATTTTATAAATTTAGAACAACCAAAACTAGGTAAACTCTATTTCTCTTTGGCATTACAAAAGAAAAGAGGGATAGTTTTATACATAAAAGAAAAGATGAACCCAAAACAAATGTATGTTGATGAAAAGGGAAGAATATTAATGGTGGAGATTACGTGGAACCAAAAACAAATATTGATGGTTGCAATATATGCTCCTAATGAGAAACAAGATCAATTCTTTCAGCAATTATATGACAAACTAGTGGACTTAAATTATCATAACCTTTGTATTCTTGGAGATTTTAATGCAATTGCTGATCTACAAGACTATAACAGTTACAAACAAGGGAAAAAGGGAAGAAATATTTTACCTAAACCTTTTTTAAAAATGAAAGATGAACTCTGTATACAGGATACATGGAGAGAGATGAACCCGGAAAAAGCACAATATACTTTTTACTCCAATAGACATAAATCGCGGTCAAGAATTGATATGATATGGACTTCTCATGATCTAAAGACTATGATACAAGAAATTGAAATAGAACCAAATATTTGGGCAGATCATAACCCAATTAAAATGATTTGGAAAGGATCTAGGAAAAAACTGAGATGGTTCTTGAATAAATCAATATTGAAGAAAAGGGAATTTTTACAATTTGCAACAAAAGAAATGGATTTTTTTAAAAAAAATAATAAAAAAAGAAGAAACTTCTATTCAAACTGTATGGGACACAGCAAAAGCATACTTTAGAGGTTTGGCTATAACTTATGTTGCCAAAAAAAATAAAGAAAAGAAACAAACACAGCATAGATTGAAAGAACAACTTAGTATTTTGGAATCTGAGTTACAAATCGATCTGCAAAAAAAAAAAGCTGAAGACATAAATGGAATTAATAAAACACAAATTAAATTTACTTGAGACGGATATACTGGCACAACAGATTAAACGAACTAAACAGATTTTTTTTGAAAATGCTAACAAACCGGGGAAATGGCTTGCATATAGATTGAAAGAGAAAAAAGATTAATAAGTAAGTTACGGGACTCAAAGGGTGAGCTACATTTTCATAATGAGCTAATGAAAAAAATCACCAAGGTTTACTATCAGACACTTTATAAGGCGGAGGTGGTCCCCAAAGAGGTAATTCAGGACTACTTAAAAGAAGCAAATCTCCCAAAGGTTCCTGAGAATATGCGACAGAGGTTGAACGCGAAGATATCAATGATGGAGATTACAGAGGCAATAAAAAAGCAAAATATCTTTATAACTAACCAGGAAAACTTAAGGACAGGCAAGCTCTTCAACAACAAGGTATTGACTTAACATGGTGGTCCTATTTGCAAATTCAAACAAGATATGAAAAAGATATAAAATTAATGGGATTTTATAAAGAACAGACTCCATTACACAAAATTTTGTTAAAAACGGATGAGAACTTGATTAAGAAACTTTATAAATTTCTGTTAAATTGGAAGATGGAAGAAGAACAAGTAAAAGAAACAAAGATAGTATGGGCAAAGAATTTTGGATAGTCTATAAACTTAGAAGACTGGCAAAAACTTTGGGATAAAAATATTAAGCTTACTAAATCAGTAACATATAAAGAAAATTTATATAAGATGTTTTATAGATGGCATATGACACCAGTTCATTTAGCGAAAATGTTTAAAAATGTATCAAACACTTGTTGGAAATGTAAACAACAGCCAGGCACTTATTATCATGCCTGGTGGATATTCCCTAATGCAAAGAAATATTGGTTTAAGATTCATAGATGGCTGGAAAAGATGACGAAAATACAGATAGAATTTAAACCGGAATTGTTTTTGCTAGGAATACTAAGACCTAATTATGGTAAAGAGAATGACTACTTAATATTACATGTTTTAACAGCTGCAAGAATAGTATTTGCCCAATTTTGGAAAAATGAAAATCTACCATCTGACCAGGCTATAATTACTAAAATTTTAGATTGTGCAGAATGGATAGATTAACATTGGAGATGAAAAAGAAAGATGATTCAGTTTATTTTAAAACTTGGGAAAATTTTTATCAATGGTTAGAGACATGTTAGAATGTGAAAAGAAAATTATAGAATAGATGATAGATTTTTAACTAAGTTTTAGTTTTTAGGTTAATAACATCTTTATTTTTAGTGACTTTTAATTGCTAATGCTGACAATTATGACTACTTGAGATTTTATTAATTATGTTTATCTATTTAGAGGAATTTTATTTATCAATTTTTAGTAGTATGGTTATAGTTAATCTTATAATTGTTGAGTATGATATAAATTATGTTTATTTAATATTTTGATCCGGACGGCAACTTGTTTATTAAAGTATGAGATTAATGTTGGGGGTTACCCCACTACTGTATCTACCCTTATTCCATCCCAAATCCCCCATCCCCTTTCCTTCCCATACCCATATTGACCCTATTCTTCCCTCATTTATATAAAATCTAATAAAATATTTAAAAATAAAAAAATAAAAAAGGATATTGAAAGCTATGTGACCAGTTGTCCCGTTTATGCAGCAGCCAAACAGAGACAAGGAAAGACCCCAGGATTATTGCAGATGGTGCCAACCCTATCAGCACCCTGGAAGGAGATTTCTATGGATTTTATTGTGGAATTACCAGAGAGTGGGGGGGGAACACCATCATTTGGATAGTGACAGACCTGTTCTCTAAGCAGGTGCACTTCATCCTGTGTCAAAAAATCCCCACAGCAAAGACACTAGCAAAGCTGTTTGTGCAAAACATATACCGACTGCATGGAGCTCCACGATGGATAATATCAGACAGGGGGGTGCAGTTTACATCGGAGTTCTGGAAGGCTTTCCTGGACCTTTTGGGGACCACTCAGGGGTTGTCATCTAGTCAACATCCACAAACGAATGGTGGGACAGAACATTTGAACTCAGTACTGGAACAATATTTAAGATGTTTTATAAATTACCAGAAAGACAACTGGACCAACCTGCTTCCATTTGCAGAAGTTGTGTATAATAATGCTGTTCACTCTAGCACTGGGTATATGCCATTCCAAGTTGCAACAGGACAGAGTTTCTACCTGATGCCTGAACTACCAACTAACGAACCCACCACCCCCTCTTTGAAAGAATGGATCGCACAACTCCAAAATACCTGGCCTGTCATAAGAAAAGTGTTAGATAAGGCTAGGGAAGCTTATAAGACACAGGCAGATAAAAAAAAATGAGTGGAACCGACTTCCGGTTTGCCATCGTGGCCGCCACGGACACTGGAAGACAAGCTCTGTCTTCCGTGTTCGATTTTGTTCTGCTGGGGTACCCTGGAAAGGGCTGAAAGTCACCCTGTAGGGGAGACAAGCAAGGAGGGGACACCCACTTGATCACGGGAGGGTGGCAGCCCTTCTGCTTGATCTGGGGCAGCCCTCCAAACCGGCGGAGGAAAGACCAGTTATAGTAATATGGCTCATCACTAAGCTGCTGACAGCCGAAATCAAACTTACCATCAAGCACTTCTAAAGCAATGCAGATGAAACTGGGTGAGATCTGATCTTCTCTTTAAGAACTTAAGTATTTTCTTTCCTGTGAAAGCTGCCTGAAGTATTTTTTTTTCCCTGTGAGGAGAGAGGGAAGGGAATTTCTATCCCATGCTCTAAGAATAGCAGCGACTGACTACCCAGGAGAGTTAAAGCACTATAAGAATAATTTTAATCTAATTGGATTTATATGTTTCTGAAATTTGGGGACCAAAAGTTTTTTTATTTTTATTGGAGACTTTTGTTTTTATCTACAAAAAAGAAATAAAACTGGAAAAAGGATTATAAAAATTTTGGACTTAGAAAACTTTAAGCGGCATCTTGTGGCGAAGTATGGTATTAAAACTTGTCATTGCCAAAAAGAGACTTGGCTTGAAGCCCAGACTTCAGATAAAACTCAGTGACAGCAAGTGTGGCTAGAAAAATGCAACTGGGGCTGATGGAGGGAGATGGCACTGCCTCTCTGGACCAGGAGAAACAACCAGAGGAGGACGAAGCAGTTCCGGGTCTCTCAGGCCTTGGAAAGGTTGCCAGAGAGGAAGAGAGGGCACAGGATGATCAAGTGAAGGGTTTGGAGATGGAAAAGGCAGGCAGTAGAGCAGAGGAATGATGGAACTCCAGAGACAAGCAACTGGCACCCCTGTCCAATCCCCAAGCACGGAGAATGGAGAGAAGGGAGAGTCAGTGCAGGATGACCCGACTACTCGGAAGGGTGCCCTGCCCCTCTTCACAAGGCTCATCTGGGGAATAGGATTTAAAGAGATGCCATGGGGAGGGGATTTTATCAGGAAGAAGCATTGCATTTTTCTAGCCACACTTGCTGTCACTGATATCTTGCTGCCCTGCCCTGCCCTGCCCTGCCCTGCCCTGCCCTGCCCTGCCCTGCCCTGCCCTGCCCTGCCCTGCCTTGCCTGACTTTGCAGTGACACAGCTCTGCTCAGGGTTGTGCCGCAGTCCCAGCAAAACATCTGTGTGATAAGAAAACCCAGTGACCAAGTTTCTGTGCTGCCCCTCTGGACTTCTAGTAGCAAGGAACTATTTGAGGTGTGTGTGCATGTTTAGAGCTTTGCTCTTAGACTTGCAGTGAACTGTGCTGCTCCCCTGAACTTCTAGAAGCCAGGAACTATTGGAGGTGTGTGTGTGTGTGTGTGTTTAGAGCTTGCTCGTGGACTTGCAGTGAATGGTGGGAATTTTGGGGGAAATTTAGAGCAATAAAAAGGATTTAATCCTTCACTTCAGCAGTGTCACTTCTGTGCCCAGCCCTGGGTCATAACAATTTAGTTGAAGCAAAGTAACTTTTACTGAAAGAAACTGGTTGCAGTAAAATCAGGTAGAACTTGATATTCCCATGCAAATTACAAAGCTATTCTTTGCAACTCCCAATCCCTCCCCCCATGACCAGTCCCCCAGCCAGCCAATGTGATGCCGGTGTAATGTTGTGATAAACTCTGAGGTGTGAAACTGGTAACATTCCATTCTCAGGGCAAGTACAACCCCCTTCTCCCAGAGACAGTCTCAGGCATTTCATCCCCACCCCTTTCCTCACTACCGAGAGGAAACTTCAGGAAGGATCACATGAAAGCTAATGACCCCCATTGTTATTGTTAGTCCATTTGGTGATATCCACATCCAGTCCCTTTGAAATAGGCTGAAGGAAGTGAGGGCCATAAAGCCCCTTTGTTCACCCCCTTCCCTTCATCGTATGACAGAATCCAGAGCAGACAGAAATGCGGGGTTTCATAATTGATAACTACAGATGGAGTATATTTGGATTCTGACATCCTGCCCCCTCAAAAATAAGATAGATCCACCTGAAAAAGAACAAAACAGGTATAAAAGTTAG
>NW_015387067.1:37905-40565 GCF_001527695.2 Protobothrops mucrosquamatus | reverse complement strand
CTGCTGATTTTGTGTCATGGCAAAGTTGCATGAATGTGACTCTCTGGGTTGTTGGTATATATAACTTTTCCCCTACCCAAGGCAACCCGTCTCTCATTGTGCACACATGTTTGTTTTTCAGGAACCATTCATCTGTTTCCAAACTTTTCCGGAATTCAATTCCAGTTTGGCTGCTCAGTTGTGGTTTTAACTTAGCTTGACCAACGTATCCTGTATGCCTCTTTCTCCCATACGGGCCAGCGCTGTTCTGTTTCTGTGAGTTTCTTGGATGTATACGCACAGGGTTGCAATACCCCTTCATCGTTTTCTTGTAATAGTACAGCCCCCACTGCCACATTGCTTGCATCCGCTTGTATTACGAAGGGCCTATCCATGTCTGGGTGCTTCAGTACTGGTTCGGCAGAAAAAAGTCTCTTTAATCTCTCAAACGCCGCTTGGCATTCCATTGTCCATTTTAGTGGCTGGCTAGGTTTTACTGAGGATGCTCCCTTCATTTTTAATAAGTTAGTGAGGGGCAGGGCTATCTGAGCCAATGAGGGGATGAATTGACGGTAAAAGTTTGCAAAGCCCAGGAAACTTTGTAGTTGCTTTCTTGTGCGGGGTGGTGCCCAGTCTAATACTGCCCTGACCTTCTCTGGGTCCATTTCAATGCCTTGTGGGGATATGCAATAACCTAGGTAGTCTATCTTTTCCTGGTGGAATTCGCATTTCGAGAGTTTGGCATATAGGTGGGCGGCTCGCAGTTTCTTTAAAACTGCTCTGACTAGGTTGACATGTTCCTCTTTTGATTCGGTGAAGATAAGAATGTCGTCTAAGTAAACAAGGACCCCCTTAAATAGGTGCTCCCTTAGAACGTCATTGATTAATTGCATAAATACTGCGGAGCCCCCTTGTAATCCAAATGGCAAGACTTTGAATTGGTAGCACCCCATGGGGCAGTTAAATGCAGTTTTCAATTCATCCCCTTCCTTGATTCTCACGCGATAGTAAGCTTCCCTTAGGTCTAGTTTAGAAAATTTTTTCCCTTTCGAGAGGTGTGACAACATGTCTTTCATGAGAGGCAGAGGGTATAGATTGCTTTCACTGATTGTATTCAGGGCCCTATAATCCACGCATAAGCGTAAAGAGCCATCCTTCTTTTCCCTAAAGAGGACCGGGGCAGCCACTTTAGGCTTGGCTGGCTCAATGAACCGCCTTTCTAGGTTTTTCTTTATGAATCTTTCCATTTCCTCCTTCTCCTTTGGGCTCATGGAGTATAATCTGGGGTTTGGGAGTTTTGCCCCAGGTTTGAATTCAATGGCACAGTCGGTGGGTCGTTGGGGGGGGGGAGCTCATCCGCCCTCTCTTCACTGAAAACTTCAGCAAGGTCTCTGTATTCCTCTGGTATTTCTGGTAGTCCCTTTTCCTCTCCCATGGATGCTTTTTCTGTTCTTGATTCTGGTAGCCCCCCTTGGGATTTTAAGTCCATAGGATCCCCCTTCGGGAATTTGATTTCTTCCGTCCTCCAGTTCACCCAGGGGTGCGATGCGTTCACTTACCAGGGGTTCGCCCTCCGAGCTGTCATCTGAGGCGTCCACCGGCCCTGCGGTGTAGGCTGGGTTTCTTTCCCCCTGCTGAGCAGAGGTGGGGGATTCCACAGCTTCCATCATTCTCATGGCAGGTTCTTTTGGCTTAGCTGGAGGCTTGCCGGAGTTACTGGCCGGTGATCTGTTTGGGTTGTGTTGGGTGGCTCTTGAGCGGCATTCTACAGCTCGGTGCCCTTCTTTCCCACACTTGAAACACCCCGGTTGCTTCTTGGCCGTGGCCAATGGTTTCACTGGTTCGCGTGTCAGCTCAGGCGGTGAGCGGCTCCATTGTTTTCCTCGGCGGTGCCTCTTCAATATGTCGATCTCTGCTTCCTCTGCCAAGATGTACCATTCTTCTAGTTGGTGTGGGTCCCCTCGGGGCAGGCAAGCATCATATAGGTCATAATTTAGTCCGTCTTTGAAATGGCTAAGGAGGATGTCTTCTGGCCAGTTCAGTTTGCTGGCAATGGCCCAGAATTCTTGTGTATATTCGGCTACCGGGCGTTTGCCTTGCCTCATCATTTTTATCCTTTCGCAGGCTTTGCGATCAGCCAGGGGGTCCTCAAATCGTCTTCTCAGGGAGGACATAAAACGGTTGAAGTCGTTGAGCTCTGGGGCATTGGAGTCGTGCAAGTTTACCACCCAATCTGCGGCTGGCCCATCTAAGGCAGATTGCACAATCCGGATACGGGCTTTGTCGCTGGGGATGTCCTGCCCGTATTCCTCCATGTAGCTGAGGACTTGGGTTAGGAAGAATCCCAAGCGTGTTGGCTCCCCTTTGAATTTCACCTCCAGCGGCGGACGTCTTTGAATGGATCGGTGCCTTCGTTCTCGGTGGTAGTCTCTTCCATTCGGATTTCCATCTGTGGTTCGGCGGAGAGTGGGGACTACTGGAACAGTAGATGTCCCCGGGGCTGCAGGTTCCACTTCCCCTTCGTTGTCTCTCCCTTTGCGGCTCCAGGAGCTGGGGCGGGCGTAGGGCTCAGGATTCCCCTCTCCTAGGGAGCTGAGAGTTCGCTTCATTAGGTCGATTGCTTTCTCTAGAATCCAGCCCGAGTACGGTGCCCAGCTCCCTTCCTCTTCACTTGCGTGCAG
>NW_015387067.1:18781-37336 GCF_001527695.2 Protobothrops mucrosquamatus | reverse complement strand
GCTAATGACCCCCATTGTTATTGTTAGTCCATTTGGTGATATCCACATCCAGTCCCTTTGAAGTAGGCTGAAGGAAGTGAGGGTCATAAAGCCCCTTTGTTCACCCCCTTCCCTTCATCGTATGACAGAATCCAGAGCAGACAGAAATGCGGGGTTTCATAATTGATAACTACAGATGGAGTATATTTGGATTCTGACAGATCTAAAGAATCTGAGGAAATTTGTAAGAAACTGGGCTTTATTTACTGTACAAATTTTCTTCAATATATCTAAATTTCTGGGAAAACTTCCTCAGAGTTTTTTCTTCCTAACCAAACAGAAACATGCAGTGTGATTCCAAGGGAGGTCCCAAATTGCATATCAGTTCTATCTAGGGAAACATTACCTAACAAGAACTAAAGATTGAAGATTCCTGGAGTCATAGGAGTCTAAAACCCATAGCCTAAGTAGAGCAAAAACTTATTCTTTTCCAGATCTTTTCAGCCTATAAACTCTGGACAATAATGGCATCACTTGGCCAGCCAAGAGTAAAGATGTATAAATGAGCATTATCTGAATACTAATGACACAAAATCCCATGCTGAAAAATAGTGTCAAGATTGAATTGATAAGATGTTTGCTAACCTCTGTCACTATTCAACTTGCCATAGAAACAGGGGGGAGGGGAAGCTTGGGAGAAATAGGGTTTTAAGAAGCCATCTATGAACTGTGAGAACCAAGGTCACAAAAGCAGGTGTCTGACATAGAAGTGGATCATTCTCATAACAACCCAAAGAAATGTGCTTGGGCAACATGAACACTTGGTGGGTGGGGTTTTATGGAAAGCTATTGTTAACTAACCAGATTTTCGCATGGGAAACTTAGAGTTGATTTTGCATCTTTAGTACCAAGATGTGTATTCAATAAAGTTTATCTTTTATGGCACCTCAACATCATAAAGTTTCCTCAATGTTGAATTCACTAGTCAGACTGTTGACATTAAATCAACTCTCATGAATTATGAGTGCAGCCTACTCAGAGGCTTCTGAGAGGATTGTAGCATAATGATGTCAGGAGCAGAAAAGAAGGCCGACACCACAGCCAAGCCAGGGCTGGTCCTTCCTTGGGAACAACTGGGGGCAGCCCAGCTGTACTTTGAGACACAACCAGTGGTAATGCGGTCCAAGGTGACAGCAGAGAAGATGAGGCAGCCACAAGTATGCAAAGTGGTGGGATCCCTCTAGGCTGGAAATAAAAACCCAATTGATGAGTGCTGTGAGGAAGGCCACTGAGATAGAGTTCTTCTTTGTCCCATTGAAGGTTGTAATTACCCAGGGAAGTGAGTGGAAGACCAAGTGGGCTGCAGACTGGGAGGAATCAGCAGAGCGATTCCTCTAACCACCTCCTTCAGCCTTTTGGTGGAGTGGTTGCAAGAAAAGTTTGGAGAACTGGACATGTGAGGAGGTAAGATCCTCAGGTTGGGGGGCTGCACTGAGGATGGAGGTGCCAGGAGTGGAGCACACAAGATCCCATGGCTGAGGGGCAGCACTGGGGATGGCTTAAACTATACCTTTGTCCCTTTCCCTGTCTCAATTGGCAGCACTAACCCGGGTGTGCCAGGGACCAGCAGGGATCAGGGGAATAGCTGATCAGTACTGGCAGCTGTTGGGCAGCCCCCCATTCCCTGGAGTGGAAGGAACTCCAGCCCATGCCACCCAACAGGTGGTGGGGGTGCTATCTACTAGTTTGAGATGACCGTGAGCCACCGCCTCTGAAAGCCAAGTTCAATCACTGGCCATAGAAGCTCGCCTATTTCCTGAACCAGATATGGATCTATCTGGGGTGGTATAGGGTGATATTCCCAGACAAAGTGGCCTGTGTGAATGCTATAATGGCAAACCTGGAGGGGGAATCCACTGAGTGGATTGTGGTGCTCCATGATGAAGGGGCTCTGGAATTGGAATCATCGACGAGTTCCTGAAAGGACTCCAGGCCAGGTTCAGGGACCCCACCCAAGCCCACTGGGCAGAATCCATAAGAAAAGGGAACCGGCCCTTGACTAAGTATATTCAGGTGTTTCACAGCATAGCTGGGAGATTGCCTGCTGGTCTACCAATTTCGAGATGGGTTAAGCAGAGAGGTGTATCAGAACTGCCTGTCCCAGAGAATCCCTGACAATCTCCAAGCCTGGTACCAACTAGCCACCACAGTGGAGCTGGACCTGATGGAATATCGGCAACACACGCACCTGGAACCATCCTCATCGAAGTCAAGAGAAGTGCCTGCCATCATATAGAAGGGGAGGGGCTCCTCCTCCAAGCACCAGAGAGGGTCCACATTGCCCTGCCAGAGCGTGCTTCTGATGTGGGAAGAAAGACCATTGAATGACCAATTGCCTGGCCCCAACCTGTGTCAATGCCCAGGATCCCGAGACAGCCCAAGCCGGAGAATACTCCAAAGAAGGCAAAGGAGAAAATGGGAGTGGCACAACAAGTCGTGGAGGTCTGCCCCACCCAATCAAGTAAAGGGGAGGGAAACAGTGGACTTGCTGGGACTGAAAACAATGGACTTGTTGGGACTAAGGCAACCTAATGAAGTTTGAGCAAATGGATGGCTCACTTATGGGGTGTGTGTGTGTGCAACCTGCCTGCCTGAACCAGTGAGCCTAAGGGAGGGGAGCCACAAAAAGACTATCCAGCTTATTGTAGCCCCAAAGATGGCAGAGGCAATGATACTGGGGTTGTCATTGCTGAAAAAAAAATGGAATCTGTCAATTGACTGGGAAAGCAACAAGTGGCAATTGAGGATTAAAGATGAAAAAGGACTGGGTGTGGAAAAGCCATTGAAAGTTAGGTGAGTGCAATCAGCTGTGAAGATGAAAGCCAAGACAATCAACATGTTAGCTGAGAGCAGCCTCATGGAGCCAAATATTCCAAAGGAGTATTAAAACCTGGTGGAAATCTTTTGTGAGTGGGAGTTGGATGTGCTCCCTACTCAACACCCATAGGGGAGATTGAAGAACTCAGAGCCTTTGTTGACAAGAACTTGGCCAGGAGCTTCATCAAGCCAGCTAAATCCAAGCTGGCATTTCCAGTGCTCTTTAAAGAGAAAAAAGATGGATCACTGAGATTGTGCGTGGATTTTAGAGGGATTAATGGTTTGTGCATGAAAAACATGTACTCCTTCCCCCTGTCCAAGGTGTTCACCAAGCTGGATTTAAGAGAGGTGTATTATCATGTAAGGATCAGAAAGGGAGATGAATGGAAGACTGCTTTCAATTGCCCCCTTGGGATGCTACCAGTTCAGGTTGATGCCTTTTGTACTGCAGGGGCACCAGGAGTGTTCCAACAGCTAACTAATAAGGTTAATCATCTGTACAAAGGGATGTTGGTCCACCTGAATCCATAGCTCAGTTCTTGGCTGCACTCACCTTCTGTAAAGGCCTCTGACTGCGAAATGCAGGCCGGAGCTCCATTCTCAGCTGCCGAATGAAGCTGCTCTTTTGGCCACAGAAGAAGTGGGTCAGCGAGGCAAGTGTCAACCCAGGGGAGTCCTGGCTGCAATGGTAAGCTCCACCCCCCCATCCCAGCTTGATTTTTAGGCTTGTGGCTCACCCTAAAACTAGGACTTGTTTTGGGGGTAGGTCTTACTTTTGGGAAAACATGGTAGCTGATAATGAGGTCACTCAAAAGCTGATGGAAGCCCTGGAGGGAGTTGAATGGTTTAGGAGAGGCTTTTCAACCTTTTCACAGACTGTACCACCTTTAGGACATGACAATATTCGAGTATCACCAGTAGCCACTGGTATCAAAAACTTAATGACCAAAAAAAGAAAGAAAAAACTGATAAAGTACACCCACTTACCACACTTGATGTTTAAAAGACATGGAATACACTGAACACAAACTGTGTAGAAACATGAAGAAGTTTGAACAATTGGCAGATCAGAATAGAGGGCCTAAAGGCTGCAGAAAATGGTGGTATGCCAGCTCTAATTTATTTGGGGGCCTTCATTCTGTCATGGAATGTGCAGATTCCCAGGCAGGAGAAGGGTGTCCCAGTGGAGCAAGAGACAACTTGGTTTAGATAGTCTCTCCTTTGTTGTTATTGTTTTTCTGAAATCCAATTTGTCCTGTTCCTTCTTCCAGGGCTTAATTTTTAATTTTTTGATTATTATTGCTATCTTTCTCTGCAGCAAAATCATTTTTCTGGATCATTCTTCAACCATGCTACCAGAATTAAAGACCATATTTCAAAAGAAATGCACAGGAACACACATTTTGATTTCTTGGAACATATATATTTTCCTTTTCTGTAGCAAAAGCTGTCTTCCAGGAGATCAAAACAGGGTGCATAATATACTTTCTTCCAATTTTTTTCCATAACTCCATGGAATAGGTTACCTGTTATTTTAAAAAAGTATTATTATGGGAATTGTAACAGGAATGTTCAAAATGACGATCACAGATTCAAGAGAAATGGGATCTTCAGTTGGAACTTAGCATGACAAAGGGCTAAATTAATTTGCTCCTGTCCCAGGATATCAACTGAGGTTTGGGTTTCTTCAAGCCAGGGTGTCTTTCAGAGGACCAGAGTGATTAAGGTATCTAAATCGATACCACCAGGCTACATTCCATGGCATGATGTTTAAAGTGTTTTTCTTGCACTGGCCTTCATATAGTCAGTTCAAGTTTTCCATAGGGGCACTTTTGTAGAATAGTTATAGTAATTGTTATTTGATGCATTAGATTGAATAGTTGTTATTAATGCTTCTTTTAAACCATCCAGTCTCTGTGTATTATTAGCTTGCTCAGGTTCTGGCAATACATTGTTAAAGTCTATCAAAAAGGCTTCTGGCATGGCCTCAGCACAATCAGTGACTGTGGGAAACTCTGTTTGTGGATCACTTCTCTGTTTTCTCAAGGTCGATTCAACTGCCCCTGCTTCAAACTTATAAGTATGAGGTCTGTTGCCGCTTGGATTTAAAGCAATAGTTCCCTCATGGAGAGAATGAACCAGAAGTGGACACAGGTTCCCAGAGCAGAAGACACATATTGGAAATATTGAAAAACTGCTTAGGAAGTGCTTCATTCTAAAAAGCGTTGAGGGAATTATGGACTGCTTGAAGGATACCAAAATTCGCATACATTGCCTTCTTGCTGGCAACCACTCTGCATGTAATAAATCAATCTGAGTATACTCACAGCAGAGCAGCTGGCTCAGAGATTGCCTAACAGCTTTTCTATTACTCCAACGTCCTCTATTCCTTCTGTTGTCATAGATTTGCAAGGAAACCTTGTTGATCTGTAAACTGAGGTCATAATGGTCACCTCTAGAACTATCTGAGTGTTGTTTTCTTTGTGGATATTTTTTCCTCTCTCTTTTATAGAAGTGGGAGAGGGGCCTATTCTAGTTTCCATTTCTGCATTACCATCCCATGTCTATCATTATGTTTCCTCCTGGGTCCTTCTGCAATGTTTGTTTGACTGCTGATAAACTTTGCAAAAGACTCTTTCAAGCAGTTAACCTTATTTGTGACAATTGATAAAAGTTCGTAGATTGAATTTACAGTTTGAGCTGTGAGCAAACATTGTCTGGAAAAGAGATTTGTTTCATTCTCCCTTACTAAGTTTGTTACTATCCCATCCTATGCAGGAAAAGTGGGTGCTGAATTTCAGGGAGGGGAGCTATTTTCTGTGAGAGAAACAGAAAGTTCTATATGCTGTTTGCTTTCAAGTTTAGTTTGTAAATCACATTCCAATGAGTCACATACAGATGAGTTACTTACTGGAGCAAACTGTCTATTTTCAGTGAAATCTTCCATTTTCTGCTGCTTCAGTGGCTTGGAAGAACTCTGTGTTGCCAAGTGAACATGCTGTCTCTTTCTCCTTTTCCCCATTCTTGGTAATCCTGGCTTGTAGAGTTGTTAAAATGTAGGTAAAACAATGGTAGCCTCTCCAGTATATATCCTTTATAAAAAGTCTTTGACTATTATAAAAAGTCAAACAATGGTTAAAACAGATTTAAAAAGAGATTAAAAATGGGTTAAATGTAGGTTAAAATGCAGTGTTAAAAAGGGTTAAAAAGTTAAAATAAAAATAAAATAAAATAAAAGAAAGCTTTTACTTTTGGAGGAGCTCTTTACAGCCTTTGCTGCCTGTCCACCATCTTGGCTCCTCCACTTACCACACTTTTAATGGGAAACTTGTGCCTGCTTCTCTGCCATTAATCTTTGCATTAATGGCTGGAGAATGCTTACTGACAGAATTAAGTCAGATTCCAGCTGAAGACAATTCCTTTCCTTAGTTTTTATACATGTTGATGAAGACAGTGCCTTCTTGCACAAGTATGTGGAATCAAATGGCAGTAAGGCTACAATAGCTTTCCCCCCCACTTCTGGGTACAGTTTTGCACCTTGGCTTCAGACTCGGTCAGTGTTTTTTTCATTAAAAAGTTCCTTCAAATTGCGGTTTGATGTCAATTCCAGAAGTGCTTCTTGGTCTGGAGAGGAAAAGTCAAGAGTTCACAACATTTTCCATGATGAAGGGTGCTGCAACGCAGCAAATTCTAGTATCACATCCTCTTGGCACAAATGGAAAATACAACACAAACTCGGTGTGCAATTTTTCCAAATGATTTTTGATGGCAGTTTCAATGCCTTCAGTGTCAACAATAGAATTTAATTCAATAAAGTCTAACACATTGGGAAATGATGCAATATTTCCTTTTTTTACTTGTCCTGTCCATAGGGAGATTTTTTTGTGGAAGGCACAAACTTTGTCTTCCATAATAAACATGTTATGACCATGGCTCTGCAGCAACCAATTAAGTTCATTTAGCTTTTTAAATATGTCAGCCAAATAGGCAAGGCAGAATACCCAGCAGACATTTTCAAACTTTTCTGCTGGGGGTGATGAAACATTTGTCAGGAACAGGTGCGTTTCACCTCGTAGCTCGAATAATCTCGATGTTTCACCTCTTGACAACCAACGTACTTCTGTATGAAAAAGAAGAGTGCTGTACTCAGAATCCAAATCCTTGCATAATTGCCATTTTTTCGAGATGGTTGTGGACTTCACAAAAGCAGCATGGCGTTTTATAAATTCATCTCTCTTCTTCACAAAAAATGTTACTGGCTTTTTGGTGTGCTCTTTATGTTTTGTTGTAAAATGTCTCTGGAGCAAAGAAGGCTTCATGGAATGCTTGGATAATACTTCATTGCAGATAACACAAACAGGAAGCTGCCGATAGTTCTCTTCCAGGAAATAAAATACAAACTTCAAATAATCTTCACTGTATTTTCAATTTGGTGCCAGTTTTAACTCCTTTGGTGGTGGTTCCTTTGCTGAATCACTTTCCTTTTGCACTGATGAACGTAATATGAATTTCTCCATATTTATTAATATACACCACTACCTTGATGGTCAAGTGGCTGGTCAGCTGTTCTTCCTCTCTCTCTCTCACCCTTTCTCTGAAAACAGGCCACTCGTCCTTCCTACAAAAACAGGCTGCTCGCCCTTCCTACAAAAACACACCGCTGTGTTGTCCTCTGAATCAAAACAGTAGATAGGAAAATGAATTGGAGGTTGCTTCAGAGCAGCTCCCATCATATCTCACCTTGGTTCTCACTGCCTGAGAACAGATGCTCCTCATTTCAGATAGATTTACTGTACCTGGTCACTCATTCTGAAAATAGCTACACTTTGGGTTTTAACAATACAGATAATCCTCAATTACCATCCACATTTGGAACTGGTTACTTGGTCATTAAGTAAGGCAGTAACTAAGAGATGCCACTGCTGTGCTTATGAATTCTGTTCAGCTTTACAAACCTGCAAAGATTCTAAATGCAAGTATAGGTTGCCCAGTTATTTTTTCCATCATTTGTTAACTCTGAACAGTTGCTAAATGAGGCAATCACTAAATGATGACTACTTTTATCAGTAATTTATACTTAATCACTTTTCTAGTAATGATTACCTTATCACAGAAATATTCATATGTCTAATAATTTAACTGTTGTGCAACCAACTTCCACATGCAAGGTGTTCAGTGAGCTGCCTACCAGTCAGAGCTAATTTTTCAATTAAAGCACTGCTGCTTCAGACCTTTTACTGATGTGGCTGCCTAACTACATAGGAGCATCTGCTCTCACCCGCAAAACTGCACTGAAGAATTTTACATATTTTTTTCAAGTTGGGAGCACCTTTCTAAGTACTTTTCAGAAAGCAATGGCTATCCTTCTTCAAAACCACCTGATTTACATAGAGATCATTCAGGGTTCCATATCCCTCCCCTCCCTGCTATTGTCAGAGAAAAGAAGTCCTAGAGAGGATCAATTCTCACAGACAGGCCAGCTTTAACCTTCTCAAATTAATGTTATAACATTTGTTGTTGCTGAACTCCAATACCACGGCCACAGGTAGAAGGACCATACTGGGTAGGTTGAGGGGAAATATACTCCAGCAAATATGATTGGGCAGAGATTCCCAATTCATCTTAAGGCAACAATAAAAAAGTATAAAACATATTGTTTTATTGAAATTAAAAAATTCTGGATAAATGAGCAAACTCTGAGCCTTAGCAATAACTCAGCAATAGTTAATAAAACAGGAAAGGCAACGGGTCCTTCTGAAGAATCCAGAAATCTTTCCAGGGTTTCTACAAGTCCATTTTTCAAGACAAAAATGACCAGTCCATAATTAGAGATGACTCCCAGCACCTTCCTTTGCATTCCCAGGAAATTAGCAGCCTATTTTCCCCATTTTAATCCTTAGAACCTCCACTCTTCCACCCACAAAAGGCCACCAAAAGCCACATCCAATGGAGCCCCTCTGTCCCCCAAACAAAAAAAGGTTTTCCTAACCCTCCTCAGCTTGATATCTATAGAAGGAAAAAGGAAGCCCTCCCATTTGAAGTTTTCTAAACTTCCTTCATCCAGATTTGGAAAATAAACTCTTTCTGTCTTGAATATTTACCCCAACTAACCCAAATTCCAGAAATGTGGTACAAACAAATACATTAAGCTTAACTAAACAGGCCGCTCGCTCATGCACCCTTCCTCCGAAAACACGCCGCTCACTAAATAGGCCACTCACTCATGCACTACACAGGCCGCTCACTAAACAGGCCACTCGGTCACTCACCCTTCCTCCAAAAACATGCTGCTTGCTAAACAGGCCACTCACTCACCCTTCACTCAAAAACAGGCCGCTCACTAAACAAGCCGCTCGCTCACTCACCCTTCCTCCAAAAACACGCTGCTCGCCAAACAGGCCACTCACTCACCCTTCACCTGAAAACATGGTGCTTACTAAACAGGCTGCTGGCTCACTCACGCTTCCTCCAAAAACAGGCCACTTGCTAAACAGGCCACTCACTCACTCACCCTTCCTCCCAAAACAGGCTGCTCACTAAACAAGCCACTGACTCACTCACCCTTCACCCGAAAACATGCCACTTGCTAAACAGGCAGCTCGCTCACTCACCATTCCTCCGAAAACAGGCTGCTCACTCTGTCTCTCCTCACTGCTTTGGTAAGAAAAGCCTCTTCTCTTCTTGCTCTTTCTGTTCCTCTCATGCCAAAACCTGCCCCTTTTATACTTCTCTTCTCCCTGCCCTTCTTTTCCTTTTCTCTTCCAGGTTTGCTGAAAGCTCCAATTACCATGTCACCATGTGCACCAACCCTGGGGCTTCTGCCAAGCTCTGCAGCTCCACCTGATCTCCTACAGGTCTGTGCAGTGCCACTTTAGCTGGCTCCCTCCCCTGATACACTTGGCTAGGGGTTCAACCAGTGCTAGAGTACCACTGGTTGAAAAGCCCTGTATTAGTGGACGATCACTTAACTTTGAGCCAGCAGTGTGCATCAGCAACGAATAAAGCTAATACAATCCTGGGTTATATAAACAGAGGCATAGAATCAAGATCACATGAGGTATTAGTACCGTTTTATAAAGCCATAGTAAGACCACACCTCAAATATTGCAGCCAATTTTGGTCACCATATCACAAAAAAGATGTTGAGAGTTTGGAAAAAATTCAGAGAAGAGCAACTCAAATGATCAATGTCCTGAGACCAAAACATATGAAGAACAGCTGCGGAACTTGGGTTTGGCTAGTCTAAAGAAAAGAAAAAATAGGGGAGACATGATAGCAGTATTCCAGTATCTGAGGGGCTGCCACAAGGCAGAGGGGGTCAGGTTCAGCAGAGCACCAGAGGGAAGGATGAGAAACAATGGTTGGAAACTGATCAAAGAGAGAAGCAACTTGGAATTAAGGAGAAACTTCCTGACAGTGAGGACAATCAACCAGTGGAACAGCTTACCCTCAGAAATCGTGGGCGCTCCATCACTGGAAATTTTTAAGAAGAGACTGGCAATTACCTGTCTGAGATGGTATAGGTTCTCCAGCTTGAGCAGGGGGCTGGACTAGAAGACCTCCAAGGTCCCTTCCAGCTCTATTCTGTTCTGTTCTGTTCTGTTCTGTTCTATAAGATAACCTTTATTGTAATTTTTTTACTGTGGGCAGAACGGCACACATCAAAAATAAAATTTAGTTGCCCGCTCTCAAAGTGAAACACAAACATGACACACACCTAAATATTAAGTACTGTCCATCTTGAATATATGATGGAAGGAGGAAGCTTGAGAGTTCACAAGTTTAATGCTGTATGGAATGAAACTATGGCTGAATCTGGATGTTCTGCTACGGATACCACGAAGCCTCCTCCCAGAAGGTAACAAGGAAAACAGGTCAGGAAGAGGATATATAGTGTCCCAGATGATCTTATGGACCCTGCTCAAGAAATGCTTCTATGCTATGTCCTGGATGGGAGGGAGGGAGCTGCCAATGATCTTTTCGGCCATCCTCACCACTCTCTGTACTGCCTTCCTGTCTGAAGCAGCGATGCTTCCAAACCAGACTGTGATGCTGTATGACAGGATGCTCTCAATCATCCCCCTGTAGAAAGTGGTCAGGATAGAGGAAGGAAGATGTGCTTTTCTCATATGACACAGAAAATGCAGGCGCTGCTGTGCCTGCTTCACCAGTTTTTCACTGTTGAGTGACCAAGCCAGCCTACTCATTAGCTGCACACCCAGGAATTTGATGCTGGTAACCATTTCCACAGGTGAATCATTAATGCACAGAGAAGTGTGGCTGTGCCTGCCTTTTCTGAAATCGACAATGATCTCTTTGGTTTTTCTGGTATTTAAAACTAGGCTGTTTTCCTTACACCAGTTCACCAACCCCTCAACCTCCTTGCGGTAAGCTTCCACCTTGTCATCCTGAATAAGGCCCACTACTGTTGTATCATCTGCGAACTTCACAATATGGTTGGTGGCAAACCTAGCACAATAGTCATGGGTCAACAGGGTGAACAGCAGCTGACTTAAGACACAGCCCTG
The DNA here is from genome assembly GCF_001527695.2 of Protobothrops mucrosquamatus. Classification (NCBI taxonomy): domain Eukaryota; kingdom Metazoa; phylum Chordata; class Lepidosauria; order Squamata; family Viperidae; genus Protobothrops; species Protobothrops mucrosquamatus. The sequence goes on along the minus strand of NW_015387067.1, from coordinate 25,952 downwards.
AGGAGAACCAGTGCTCAAGAAAATGATACTAGAGGTAGTTGTTCCAACTCACACATATTGGGGCCTGTTGGTAAGAAAATCAAGAATCCACTTGCACAAAGGAGTGTTTAAGCCTAGAAGGCCCAATTTGTCTACTAGATGCTGGGGAATGATTGTGTTAAATGCCAAACTGAAGTCGACAAACAACAAATACACATGAGTATTTCTTTCTTCTAAGTGCTTCAAACTCAGATGGAGAACGGAAGAAATAGCATCCTCCGTAGAGCGATTTGGTTGGTGGGCAAACTGAAGCAGGTCAAATGCTGGCGGGAGGCTGGATACAATAATGTCTTTTATCAGCTTCTCAAAGCATTTCATAATGGTGGATGTCAGTGCAACCAGATGGTAATCATTGAGGCCTGTAATTGTGGACTTTTTTGGCACTGGCAAGATGATGGCCATCTTAAAACATGATGGGACCACTGCCTGCTGCAATGAGAGGTTGAAAATATCTGTAAGAACACAAGCCAGCTCCTCTGCGCATTCCCTGAGGACACATCCAGGGATATTATCTGGGCCTGCTGTTTTCCAAATGTTAACTGTCTGCAGTGTTTTCCAGACAGAGGTGAACTCAAAGCTTAGCACTTGCTCATCAGGATGGGGCACAGCTTTTCTAACAGGAGTGCTATTTGATGCCTCAAATCTATCAAAAAATGCATTCAGTTTGTTTAGGAAGTCTGTGTCATCCTTGCATCTCGATGGAGTCACCTTATAATCCGTAATGGCCTGGATCCTTTGCCACATTCTCCTGGTGTTTGTTGGGTCCTGAAAAAAGTTCTGAATTTTCTGACAATGAGATTTCTTTGCACCTTTTATGGCACTTTTCAGATTTGCTCTGACTGTTCTAAGTGCCAGCATGTCACCAGATTTGAAAGCCACATTCTGTGCTTTCAACATCTTGTGGACCTCATAAGTCAGCCACGGTTTTTCATTCGCCCTCACAACAATGCTTTTCAGGACACAGTCATCTTCTATGCACTTTTGGATATATGCAGACACCATGGTGGCATACTGCTCAACATTTGTATGTTGGTTATCAGTAGCTGCTTCCTTAAACATGCCCCAATCTGTGCACTCAAAGCAGTCTTGTAATGCTTCTATCGCTCCCTCTGTCCAAACCCTCACCTGCTTTACTGTAGGTTTCACTCAGCCTCTGCTGAGCAGGCCAGCCCTCCTGCAAACTGTGGCCCCGAGGGAGAGCAGCCCCTCCGATGCCCAGCCGGCGTGACCATTGGCCAAGCAGCAGCAGAGCCGGAGATAGAGGGTCAGTGGCAGGAGGAGGGAGGGGTGTCTGAGTCTGTGGAGCACTGCCGCAAAGTGGCTGCAGAGCAGGTGGCATGTCCCCCCAGCTTACTTGTACCAGGCGGCAGTCTCAGCTTGGGCATCGCTTCCTGAGCTGTCCCTGGGCCACTCCCTGGGCAGCTGAGCTGGCCACATTTCACCCCGGGCCGGGCGGCAGTCCCGGCTGGGGTGGCAGCTGGTGGGGGCATCGCTCCCTGGGAAGCTGAGCTGGCCACATGTCTCCCCAGGCTGGGCCGGGTGGCAGTCATGGCTGGGGTGGCAGACAACAGGGGCATCGCTCCCTGGGAAGCTGAGCCAGCCACGTGTCTCCCCAGGCCGGGCCGGGCTGGGTGGCAGTCCCGGCTGGGGTGGCAGACAGCGAGGGCATCGCTCCCTGGGAAGCCGAGCCAGCCACGTGTTTCCCCAGGCCGGGCTGGGCGGCAGTCATGGCTGGGGCAGCAGCCGGCAGGGGCATCGGTCCCAGGGAAACCGAGCCAGCCACGTGTCTCCCTGGGCTGGGAGTGAGGGCATCGCTCCCTGGGAAGACAGCGAGGGCATCGCTCCCTGGGAAGCCAAGCCAGCCACGTGTCTCCCCGGGCCAGGCAGGGCTGGGCCAAGTGGCAGCCATGGCTGGGGCAGCGGACAGCAGGGGCATCACTCCCTGGGAAGCCAAGCTGGCATCTCCCTGGGCCGGGCGGCAGTCCCGGCTGGGGCAGCGGCCAGCGAGGGCATCGCTCCCTGGGAAGACGAGCTGACCACGTGTCTTCCTGGGCCGGGCAGCAGTCCCGGCTGGGATGGTGAATGGGCAGTCCTGTCCCTTTGCCTTCCTCCAGAGGCAGAACTCCGGCCTCCCGCAGCAGGCTGAGATAGGTGAGCCCGAGCGGCCGTCTACTGCCACCTCAGAAGATTTGCTGCAGCAGCTCCTTCTTCCCGTCGGCCTCCTCCTCTGCTCCCTTGGAACCTTCATGCCAAAAGGCGGAAAGAAGAAAGTCCCAGAGAGGGAGAGCATGGGGTGGGGGGAGAGCAGTCTTTTCTGAGGGGAGGAGAAGCCAGGATGGCAGGGCTGCCCATACTTTAAAAATTTAACATGTATGGGAGAGGAGGATACACCGCAGCACAAGGGCATTGTAGGGAAGGTGGGGGAGGGGGGAGAAGAGGGATAGGAAGCAAAGATACGAAGGAAGCTCTGTAGCCACCCAAGAAAAAGCAAATTTAAACACAGTAGCTGCCAGGGAAGGAGGAGGGAGGGAAAGTTTGGCAACTCGCTGGAAGGGACCGATTCGGAGTTCAGGAAAGGCGCAAATCTTTCTGGATCAAGGCGGGGAGGGGCGTTGGGGGTTCCAGCCTCGGAGGGAAGAAAATGAAGCTGATCCAGCCTGTTCAATTGAGTGCCCTGTTCTGCGCGTGCGCACGTGCACACACACACATTTTGTGGCTCCCAGTTTTTTCTTTTCTGAGGGAAACGGGTCAAAGTGACTCACTTTTTCAGGTTGCCGACCCCTCTCTAGGCAGATAGAAGTAATGTGGTATAATAAGGTAGAATAATGAACAATTGCTGGAATAATGATTTGTCTGCATAATTGCTAGAATAATGATGTAATGCATAATCACTGGGAAAATTCTGTGTCAGTAATGTATGACTAACCAAATGCGCATTGCACATGGATACTTTGTATGTAGCAAAACCTTCCATTGTATGCCCATGAGAAACGATCCTAATGTATTACAATGTGTATTACAATGTGTAGTCCTTTGTTCCTGAGAAAAGGAAAGTATAAAACTGAAGTTTGAGCCCGCCCTTTTGTTCAGAATTGCTTGTCTTTGTTGCTTCTGAACCTGCGCAAATACACCTCTCTGCTAAAACCCTCTGGAATTCGTAAGAGTCCTTTCATTTTCCACAAGAATTTTGGCACCTCCAGATGGGACTCTTAGGAAGAGGCCATTGACCTGCCAGACGGACTGCCCTGGGGGAAAACCCTCTCCTAACGGCGATTTCTCCAAGCTGGCTCCGTGGCCTTTGACTATGGGGAGACCTCGACGGGAAGAGAGGGAGCTCACCACCAGTGAAGCACTCCAGTCAAGGATCCACCGAGGGTAGCAGATGGGTCTTTTAATCCACAGAAGGGTCTGGAACACCTGCAGGCAAGTATTATAAAAAAAGGGGTACCTGATCCCGTTTGGATCAGAAGAGGGGACTGATCACCCCCTAGAAGACAAGGCGGCGTTCTTAAGTCTTCAATAAGTAGGATTGTGTGGGTGGTTAAACCATCACATTTCCTGCAGAGTCACCGTTGGAACATCCGGCACCTCAGGTCTGTGGTAGTGTGTTAAGGAGGAATGAGAGGAAAACAGACTAAGGAGGGCGTTGGTCAGACGCCACTCCAGTGTATGTTGGCAAACTTTAAAAAGGGTTTTTCTAGGTATTATGGGGACCCACGACCAAATCCAGCCATATTAAAAAGATTCTGTGAATCTAAATGGACCACCTTTGGCGTAGGGTGGCCCAAAGAGGGATCGGCGAATCCCGAACTCGTGGCATGGGTTCATCAAATTGTGACTGGAAGAGGTCATTGGGACCAATATCCCTACATAGACCAATGGCAGATTAATATTGCAGAAAAGCCTAGATAGTTAGCAAAGTGTCAGATAGAATGTGCTAAAATATATTTGGCAAGCCAAAAAGCCAAACCTCAGACAAAAGCTAAGATTCTGAGCCAGGAAGAAAGGGAGGAAGTTGCCAGACCCCCTCCCTATGTTCCTAGAAGAGAAGAAGGGGGAATATATCAGCAAAAAAAAACCCTTAGAGGCCCCTCTGGTTGAAAGGAATGAAGTCCACCTTAAACCAGAAGCCGGAGTGGAAAAAGAGATAAAAAAAGAACAGAGTGTTCAGAAGGAAACACAGGACTTTGATAAAGATGAAAGCAAAACATCAGTTTCTAGAAGAAATACAAGAGCAAAAATAGAAGAAACAATAGCCCCTTTAAGAGAAGTTTTGGTTCCTGGACCAGACAACTCTAATGTTCCAATGCTCCAGTATGTTCCCTTTACAACTACTGATCTACTCAATTGGCGTCAGCAATACGGACCATTTTCAGAAAAGCCTCAAGAAATAATAGATCTATTTTCTACTATTATCCAGACGCATAATCCCACGTGGGATGATATGCAGCAACTTATTTCTACCTTACTGGATATGGAGGGAAGGGAGAAATATAGATTAGGTAAATTAAAAGTACTTGCCAGAAGACATCCTGAGGGAGGAGCGAATTACCAAGTGGACAGGGAAACCTCAGCAATTGAAGAGAGACCAGAATGGAATGCTAACAATTTACAACATCAGACTTTGTTGCGGAATTATCGGCTTTTATGGTTAGAAGCTCTGAGGCTAGCCGCAATCCATCCAGTTAATTATGCTGCAGTAACTAGTATTTGGCAAGAAAAAAATGAGACACCAACCGCTTTTCTCAGCCGACTGATAGAAGCTTATAAAATAAATACTGGTCTTGATATGGAAACAGCACAAAATCACCCGCTCCTAATTGAAAGATTTATCACCCAAAGTGCTCCAGACATAAAGAGAAAGTTACAACACACAGAGGGGGCCTTAGGGGAAAATATAGCAGAGATTATGGAAATTGCTCAGAAAGTTTTCCGTAATCGTGAAAAGGAAGAAGAGCGTAAGTCAGATCAAAAAGAAAAAAAGAAGGCTGAAATGTTAGCAATAGCCTTAGGAGGAATGCACATTGGACCAAATCAATGTGCCATCTGTAAACAGGAAGGACACTGGCAAAGGGAATGCCCCCAGAGGAATGGCCAACCTAGAGGGCAATCTCGCCAGTATGGAAGGGGATGAGGAAGAGGATTGAGAGGGACTTTCCAAAGAGGTTTTAAGGGAAGCTTCAGGGGAAGAGGGCATCCAGCCTATCCCAGTCAAACAGAAAAAAGAAAAGAAAACTTGATTGGCTTAGCTGACATGGAATGGGGAGACTGAAGGGAACAGGGTTCCATGGTCCCACCCCCAGAGCCCATTGTTAAAATACGGGTGGGAGGACAGACTGTCCCAATGTTAGTTGACACGGGAGCTACCAGATCTGTCCTAAATAAATTTATTGGCAAACCATCAAACCAGACCATCCAAATTCAGGGTGTGTCAGGAGAAATTCAATATAAACCACTCCTGGAACCCCTAACATGCCAAGTGAGACAAGGAATCATTAAACATGAATTTTTATATGCCCCAGATTGTCAAGTCCCACTTTTAGGAAGAGACTTATTAACCAAATTGAAAACCACAATATCTTTTGACAAAGGAAAACAATTAATCCAAGTGCGCCACCCAGTGGAAGAAATATGGCACATCATGTTAGTAACTGAGGGACAATCAGACAGCTCTACCTGGCAGCAATTTAATGTCCCACTTCTATGGGCAGAGGATAACCCCCCTGGATTTGCAAAATATGCCACGCCTGTTATGGTAGAACTAAAACCACAAGCATATCCTGTTAGAGTGCCTCAAAGATATTGTACTTCAGAGGCTGCTATGGCCATTCAAGAATTAATCCAAAAATACTTGATGGCAAAAATCATTAGAAAAATTCAGTCACCCTGGAATACTGCAATTCTACCTGTTCGTAAGCCAGATGGACAGTGGAGACCAGCACAGGATTTACCCCCCATCAATAAACTGACCTTGACCCTACACGCAACTGTTCCTAATCCATATATTCTTTTAAGCACAATACCTGCATCTGCTAAATGGTTTTCAGTTGTGGACTAAAAAGATGCATTTTTCACCATACCTTTAGCTGAAAGTTGTCAGCAGATTTTTGCATTTGAATGGACTAATCCTAAAACACAAGTTAGGACTCAATATACCTGGACTAGACTACCACAAGGCTTTAAGAATTCACCCACATGTTTTGGTCAAGCTTTAGCCCAAGATCTTGCATTTTTGAAGTTAGTCAGACAAGAGGACTGTTGTCTTCAATATGTGAATGATGTTCTGATAACTGGACAAAACAGGGAGGATTGTTTTGAAAACACAGCAAGATTGCTCCAAATATTACAAGACTGTGGCTACAGAGCATCCAAAAGGAAAGCACAACTAGTCCAAAAGACTGTAATGTATTTAGGCTATGAACTATCCCATGGACAGAGGACTCTAGGCCCCCAGAGAAAGCAAGCTGTGTTACAGATCCCCATCCCCCAAACAAAACAGGAAGTTAGAGCCTTTCTGGGGATTACAGGCTTCTGTAGGATTTGGATTCCTAATTTTGCTCTAACAGCTAAACCATTGTACCAAGTTTTAAGGGGACCAGAAAAGGAACCTCTTTTGTGGCAACAGGAGCAAACCCAAGCAATGAAAAAACTTCAACAAGCCCTAACTACAGCTCCAGCCCTAGGACTACCTGATATAACTAGGACATTTTCACTTTATGTCAATGTGAGACAAAATGTGGCTCTCGGGGTCCTTACCCAAAAGCAAGGAATTTGAAATCGCCCAGTCGCTGATCTGTCAAAGCAATTAGATACGGCAGCACAAGGGTGGTCACAATGTTTAAAAATCCTAGCAGCAGTTATGATTTATTATTTTACTTATTTATTTATTATTTAAATTTATATACCGCCCTATCTCCCTTATGGGACTCAGGGCGGTGAACAGGCGATAATAAAAATCACAATAAATATTAAATAAAAAGCCTGCTCTAAAATACCCCATATAAAAACCACTACCAAAACACAATCAAAACTGGGACTTCCGGTGGCAGGCGACTTCGCTGGACGCAGCTGTTTGCTGCTCCCGCCTGTTTCTGCGTAAAAGCCGTTTTGACAGCCTGCATCAGCTGTCAAA